>NW_024081681.1:61494-164862 GCF_003009895.1 Hyaena hyaena | reverse complement strand
AGAGAGAGAGAGAGAGACAGCATGAGCAGGGGAGGGCCAGAGAGAGAGGGAGTCACAGACTGAAACAGGCTCCAGGCTCTGAGCCGGCAGTCAGCACAGAGCCCGACGCGGGGCTCGAACCCACGAACCGCGAGATCGTGACCTAAGCGAAAGTCGGACGCTCAACCGACTAAGCCACCCAGGCGCCCCTGTTATGTGAAAATTTTTAATCACTGTATCATACACCTAAAACTAATATTACACTGTGTATTAACTAACTGAAATTTAAATAAAACCTTAAAAACACAACCTAACCTTACACCTTAAAGAGCTGGAAAAAGAACAGCAAATAAAATCTAAAACCAGCGGAAAACAGGAAATAATAAAGATTAGAGCATAAATCAATGCTATAGAAACAAACAAACAAACAAACAAACAAACCCAAAAAACCAGTAGAATAGATCAATGAAACCAGAAGCTGGTTCTTTGAAAGAATTAACAAAATTGATAAACCCCTAGCCAGTTTGATCAAAAGTAAAAAGGAAAGAATCCAAATGAATAAAATCAAGAATGAAAAGAGGAGAGATCAAAACCAACACAGCAGAAATACAAAGAATAATAAGAGAATATTAAGAGCAATTATATGCCAATAAAATGAGCAATCTGGAAGAAATGGACAAATTCCTAGAAACATATAAACTACCAAAATTGAAACAGGAAAAAATAGAAAATCTGAACAGATCCATAACCAGTAAAGAAATCGAATTAGGAATAAAAATTCTCCCAAAAAACAAGAATCCAGGGCCTGATGGCTTTCCAGGGGAATTCTACCAAACATTTAAAGAAGAGTTAACACCTGTTCTCTTGAAGCTGTTCCAAAAATGGAAGGAAAACTTCCAAACTCTTCCTATGAAACCATTATTACCTTAATTCCAAAACCAGACAAAGACCCCATGAAAAAGGAGAACTTTAAACCAATTTTCTTGATGAACATGGATGCAAAAATCCTCAACAAGATACTAGCCAACCAGATCTAACAATACATTAAAAAAAAAGTATTCACAATGACCAAATGGGATTTATGCCTGGTATGCAGGGCTAGTTCAATATCTGCAAAACAATCAATGTGTGTCATATATCACATCAGTAAAAGAAAGGACAAGAATCACATGATCTTCAACAGATGCAGAGAAAGCATTTGACAAAATACAGCATCCTTTCTTAATAAAAACTCTCAAGAAGGTAGGATAGAAGTGTTTTACCTCAAGATCATAAAAGCCATATATGAAAGACCCACTGCTAATGTCATCCTCAATGGAGAGATACTGGGAGCTTTCCCTCTAAGGTCAGGAACAAGACAGGCATGTCCACTGTCTCCACTGTTATTCAACATAGTATTGAAAGTCTTAGCCTCAGCAATCAGACAACACAAAGAAGTAAAAGGCATCCAAATTGGACAAGAGGAAGTCAAACTTTCACTCTTCACAGATGACATGATACTTTATATGGAAAACCCAAGATTCCACCAAAAAACTGCTAGAACTGATCCATGAATTCAGCAAAGTCGCAGGCTATAAAATCAATGTACAGAAATTGGTTGTGTTCCTATACACCAGGAATGAAGAAACAGAAAGAGAAATCAAGGAATTGATACCATTTACAATTGCACCAAACACCATAAAATACCTAGGAATAAATCTAACCAAAGAGGTGAAAAATATATACACTGAAAACTACAGAAAGCTTATGAAAGGAATTGACGAAGACACAAAAAAAGGAAAAATATCCCATGTTCCTGGGTAGGAAGAACAAATATTGTTAAAATGTCAATACTACCCAAAGCAATCTACATATTCAATGCAATGCCTATCAAAATAACAACAGCATTCTTCAGTGAGCTAGAACAAACCATCCTAAAATTTGTGTGGAAACAGAAAAGACTCCGAATAGCCAAAGCAGTCTTGAAAGAGAAAACCAAAGCTTGGGGCATTATAATCCCAGACTTCAAGGTGTATTACGAAGCTGTAATGATCAAGACAGTATGGTACTGGCACAAGAACAGACACTCAGATCAGTGAAACACAATAGAGAACCTAGAAATTGACCCACAAACATATGGCCCACTAATCTTTGACAAAGCAAGAAAGAATATCAAATGGATAAAGACAGTCTCTTCAGCAAGTGGTGCTGGGAAAACTGGACAGCAACATGCAGAAAAGTGAACCTGGACCACTTTCTTACACCATACACAAAGATAAACTCAAAATGGATGAAAGACCTAAACGTGAGACCAGAAGCCATTAAAATCATCAAGGAGAAAGCAGGCAAAAACCTCTTTGACCTTTGCCACAGCAACTTCTTACTCAACACATCTCCAGAGGCAGGGGAAACCAAAGCCAAAATGAACTATTGAGACCTCATCAAAATAAAAAGCTTCTGCACAGCAAAGGAAACAATCAACAAAACTAACAGTCAGCCAAGGAAATGGGAAAAGATATTTGCAAATAACATATTGGATATAGGGCTAGTATCAAAAATCCATAAAGAACTCACCAAACTTCAAACCCAAAAAACAAATAACCCAGTGAAGAAATGGGCAGAAGACATGAATAGACACTTCTCCAAAGAGGACATCTGGATGGACACAAAGAAAGATGCTCAACGTCACTCATCATTAGGGAAATACAAATCAAAACCATACTGAAATACCACCTCACACCGGTCAGAGTGGCTAAAATTAACAACTCAGGAAACAATGGATTCTGGTGCAGATGTGGAAAAATGGGAACCCTCTTGCACTGTTGGTGGGAATGCAAACTGGTGCAGCCTCTCTGGAAAACAGTGTGGAAGTTCCTCAAAAAATTAAAAATAGAATTACCCTGTGACCCAGCAATAGCACTGCTAGGAATTTACCCAAGGGATACAGGAGTGCTGATGTATAGGAGCACGTGTACTCCAATGCTTATGGCAGCGCTCTCAACAATAGCCAAATTACGGAAAGAGCCCAAATGTCCATCAACTGATAAATGGATGAAGAAGATGTGGGGGGGGGTGTGTGTGTATGTGTGTGTGTGTATGTGTGTGTAATAGAGTATTACTCGACGATCAAATAGAATAAAATCTTGTCATTTGCAACTATGTGGATGTAACTGGAGGGTATTATGCTAAGCAAAATTAATCAGTCAGAGAAAGACAAATACATGACTTCACTCATGTGAAGTAGGTCATACATGATGATGGCCTTAAAGATTCCACCTAAATGACTTTGCAATAATTGACAAACAGAAGACAGTTACCTCCCACAAACATACTACAAATATATATACATACTATATACATGCTTACCACACAGACACAGACATAGACACTGACACATACATATCTGTTTTGGGGAAAAATAATTAAGGTGATTGTTGAACTGTTAAACAATTTTATTGTGGATGCTTGTAACCTTTATAGGACATGCAAGATAAAAAAGTGTAAAATATATCAGTAAGCATATAAAATTTCAGCAATCTTTTGGACCAGCAATTGATTTGCAAGAGAGACTAGAACAGACATGTCTTGGGATACACAGTTTACAGATTGAATCACAAAGCAATTTCCCAAGTGAGTTTCTTCATATAAAGATAAAAATATCTTTACACTTAAAAAGTATGAAGTATACTACATTTTCAGTTATATACACAGTTTAAAAGTAAAACTATGTCCATGCCAGTGTCTGTTTTAAATGCAAAACTTAAACATAGGTAACAAGTTGATAATTAAAGTGTCAGGAAAACTAGAAGAGATGAAAAAATCAAGCAGAGTTCCAATGGGTGCATGAAAATAAAAATAAAAGCATATAACTGAAGGTTAAAAATAATGTCCCCAAGGGCAGGATCTTAATATGAGCAGGAGGAATAAAAAGCTTTTAGATGTACCAGGCAGCTTTATTTATGACTCAGGTTTACAGGTGAATTTCCTCAGTTTGAGTTCAGAAGAATTTGAATTTATTCCAGCAAAATTACTTCAATCGTTTATTACTGCCTCCTCCCCATCTTCTTTCTGAGCAAAGTGATGCTTGGATTAGGTCCAAAGCTCCTGGCAGGGGGAGGGGCTGTGTGTCACAGCATAACAGATAGTTACAAGTGCTTTACTTTGAAGGGGTCACATTTGCAACAACTCTGACAGTCTTGCACAATGGCCTCCATTTTATGAGCCCTTCCCCAGAGGCCTGCTGATCAGCTGAAAAGGGAACACAATGTTCAGCCACTAAACCACCCCAGTGATGGATTAGTTTGGAGTCAGGAAAGCGTGATTATTCTTGAAAATAAACGAAGCTGAATAGACATGCTGACCTCATTCAGCTGATGAGAGGCAGGGAAAGTTGGCTTCCACTCCTGCCAGCCCAGAGAGGGCTCAGTCCCACTTGTCCACCTTAATTCATTTCATGGGGTTGATGTGGACCAAACTCAATATGGATAAAGATGCTGCATAATCAAATGCAGACATGAACTTCATCCAACTCTGTTTCTGAAGGTCAGAAACAAGCATGGAGAACTAGGTAATGGATTTTCTAATTTTGGTCTTCAGGGAGGCTGCTAACCTAATGAAAGTTTATTAATTGGACCCTATTTGGAAAGGAAAATGTGAAGAAGGCACTTAGGTCTCATTATCTATATGACAAATATTCAGGCACAGAAAGTATCACAGGTTAAAATTTCAAGAAGTGTAAGGCATTAGTTGGAACATGTGAATGTAGATTATGTTTTCTAACTTGATAAAGATCACTCGATCCAACCTGGATCCTTAAAGTGAATGGCAGCAATCTACTAACACTTCAGATGGTGGGGAAAGAGTTTGTTTAAAACCGGCCCACATACCTGTACACTCAATGGCCATAGCCTGTAATTCTTCCCTTACCATAAAATGATCAACATTTTAGAATAGGCACTTGAGGTTGTTCTTTTTTTTTCTCCTCAGTTCTTCATATTTATCTCAAATTACCTTTCAACAATAGGTCCATGTCTCAGCCAATAAAACAATGATCCACATGCAAATAAGAATGTAAGGAAAAACTTTAAATGGGCTTAAAAAATTGAGACCACCAAAAAATAGATGAAATAGCTCAAAAGAAACAAATAATAGTTATGAAAACTGAGTGATTTCTTTGTTCTGAACCAAGAAAACTCATTCATATACTGTTGCTGTACTAGCAACTTGAAACTTGAAATTGGCACCAAGAAAATTAAATGGAAAAAAAAGAATCAGGTATACTTCTATCCTTAAAATGTCATTTATATTTCTTTCTGCATGTTGATGCGAATATTGCTGAATATTTTGCCAACAGCCTCAAAGAACGGGTCACAGAAGGTGTGGACGTAGATGGAATAGACACGGCTGATGCACTGAATCTCAATCAGGAAACTCTTAATGCACGGTACAACTGCCCAGATGTGCAGGAAAGAAAGAATGGCAAAGTAAATGCCCCAGATGAGCGCCATTGGGATGCCAAAGAGGGCAGACAGCAAGCGGTAAAACCAGTATTTTGTCACAGTGAAGGTGGTGAAGCTGGCCTTCCAGATGCCATCAAAACTGTGTGTTCCTTCTGGTTCTGCAATCACGTCTTCAAAATCAATCTAAAAGAAAGAAGTGACACAATGTGAGCTTATAGTAGAAGAAAAGAAAAGCAACCACTATTGAGTATCCATAAATATATATTAGCTTTTATGTACAGGCTCTGTGTGAGATGTTCAAAGGCACCCAGAAGTGATTAGCATCACTTGGAACTTGTTGGAGGAAACACAGATATTTGGGCCCCACCTTATTGCATTTCTGGGGCTGGAATTCAGGAGAACTTGTAACATGTTCTCTAGCTATTTCTTTAAAATTCCTCCATTTAAATAAAACTTAGCAACATGGAAAAGTATACAAGGCACACAATAAATGTTAATGACATGACCTAAGCTAACTATACTTCAACACAACTACACACACAGTGTTAAGGGATTAATGCGGAGTTGGTTACTGACTCTTTGAACACTCAACTGATAGAATTTCTTCAAATTAGTTCACTGTGAGCTATGAGGACTCAAGAAGTCTTTGACAGATGGTGGGGCTTGGAAAATAGGATATGATTTGCAGAGGAAGAAGAGACCTGGGAAATGGTGTGAGCGAGACCCCAGGAACAAGGAAGGGGTGATACAGTGGTGAATGTATCGGCAGACAGACTTGCATACATAGTTAGAAAGAGAGGTTGAAGGCAATCTTGACTTTATTTTACCTACAGTGGAGGGTCTGTTGAAGGTACTGGAGCAGGGAAAGAAGTCATAGTCAATGTAGTCATTTATCAAGATGAACTTGACAACAGTGTGCATATTGGAGAAAAGGGACTAAAGGCAGAGACTGTTTGCTATATCCCAAGTTTGAGATGGTAGGGCCCAAACTGGAATAGTGGCCAGGAAAAAGAAGAAAGAAAAGAAAGCAATGAATTTCAGGGATGTTAAAGGAAGACCCCATGGAATTTGGTTACTTCAAGGCTAGGGAGAGAGAAAAACCTAAGATGAGCCCTGAGCTTTGAGATTCTGATTTGCCACAATGACATTAACAGCAAGAAGAAAGTTAGAAAGGAAGGCAGTTAAAACATGCTAAGGGAGATCCATGTTTATTTAAAATATGTAATGTTTTGAATAAAGATAGATGTAAATATCAGTGGTCCACACCAAGAAGTGGTCACTAGGAAGTAATCAAATGATGTTGCAGTCATATAGCACTTAACAGTCAGTAACCAAGTGCTTCTACATTCATCGTCTCCATATGACCTGGGGTTTCAAACCAATCTGAGAAGGTAGGTTGGTATCACTTTACATACGATCCAGAAGTTCAGAGACATGGAGGGGTGCCTGGGTGACTCTGCCAGTTAAATGTCCGACTTCAGTTTAGGTCATGATCTTACGGCTGGTGAGTTGGAGCTCCATGCAGGGCTCTGTGCTGACAGCTCAGAGCCTGGAGCCTGCTTCAGATTCTGTCTCTACCTCTCTCTACCCCTCCCCCACTTGCACACTGTCTCTCTCCCTCTCTCTCTCTCTCTCTCTCTGTCTCTCCCCATCTCTCTCTCTCCCAAATATAAACATTAAAAAAAAAAAAAAAGTTCAGAGATGTGAAGGTGACTTGCTAATGTGAAGCACACAGCAATGGTGGGACCAGAATGCAAACTTCACACCATTCCTAATAGCATTCTCTCCCACAGTACATGTTACCTAAACAATGAATTCCCAGGAGCTTTTATCTCTCTGGAAGGATTTATATAAACTCAACTGAAGCATAGGATTAAAAAAAATTAAGAATAGAACAGTAGGGCAGAGCCAACTAAACTCTTGGCAAAGGCAGGTTTATGAAGGAATCTAATGTAGTTTGAAATTCAGAGAAATTGATGATTGCCAGCAGCAACCCAGGCAAGCTCAGGATTAGGGAATGAGGACTTGGGTGACTCTCTGAAGCTTCTCAGTGCCAAGAAGCCACGTTTGATTCAACACAATACAATTTCTTTTGGAAAAAGTACATGATGCTTACTAGTAGTTAAAGTTTATTTTCTAACATTCTGTTTCTTGATCTATTGTCCAATGTCCTAATAATGTAATATGTAAAAATGGTATGTCCACAGTTATGTAAATGAAGTTAAACAGATTTATTGTTGTTCAAATTTTTTCTTTGATTTAGCTCAAGACTTAGTAGTAAGCATTTACTTGTGTGTTTTAAAAGGTCATGTGAAATAGGTGGCAAGTCAGATCAATCCATGCAATTAATTGTCTACTGTGAGGTTTTGTTCTGACACTGTATTTTCCTAAAGCTATTAAGAATAAAAGCCTATGAGGGCTCCTGGCTGGCTCAGTTGGTTAAGCTGACTTCAGCTCAAGTCATGATCTCATGGTTCGTGGGTTCAAGCCCCATGTCGGTCTCTGCACTGACAACTTAGAGCCTGGAGCCTGCTTTGGAATCTGTGTCTTCCTCTCTCTCCTGCCTCTCCCTTGCTTGTACTCTGCCTCTCTCTAAAATAAATAAACATTAGAAAAATTTTTGAAAGAATAAAAGTCTATGATTTTTCTTCATGTAACTGCAAGATACCCAATAGTTTTGTCTTTTAAAGAAGACCTCCTTTCATAAAAGGATTTTGTGAAGTCGAAATTAATATACTAGAGCAGACATTCTTAATATGGGGTCAAAAGATGGGCAGTGGTAGTCCATGAATGCCCTGAAATAGGAACATACCTTTTAAGTGTACAGTGGGAGAGGGTACCTCACTTTTGTTAAAAATTATAGATAGTCTACTACCAAAGGAGGGCAGGACACACTTTACTGAAGTTGGGTATTCCTACCTCTTTACAGAGCAGACATGAAGCATGGCTGCCTTAATATTCTTTTCCTAAGGAAGAGAGAGTTACTAACATTTGTTGACTGGCTATTATGATCAGAACACTGTTCTCAATTTAAGTCACATCAACACCCAACGTATTATTCCCATTTTACAGGAAAAATGCAAGCTTCAGAAATGTTAATAAACTGTCCAGATAGAAAAAAGGTAGATCTGAGGTTTGAATCTGGTCTGAAAGATACTGACTCTTTCTTCAACACATCACTTTAGAAAAATATTTTTCAAATTTTATCCAAGGCAGATATAGTATTTCATAATTAAAAGGCACATTAACAAAAAAGATAAAATTGCTGAATTTTACAGTTCTGGTAACTGTAAGAATTCCCACAGTATGGTCTCTGAGGACAATGTTAACAATGAGGTTATATACATCATATATACAGTTGGTCTTCAGTGAAGATCTATGGACATATGAATGTGGGTAAGATTCTCGATAATAAGTTTATTTTCTAAACATAACTATAAGTGCTTTTTTTTCAACAAACGTATTGAAAATTCTTAACTGCCAGTGAGCATGATTTATCTTCAAGTGAATTTAGAGCAGGTCTCCAGGAGTGGATAGCAACATGACAAAAGTAACATGTAATATAAATATATTCGATTAGTTGCTACTTTAGTCCTGAAATTTTTAAATGGCTAAAGATTACTAAAAGTATAGCCAATTAGATTCAGCTGAGAAAAAGAAGAAAGCAAGGCAGGTAAAGGAAACACACTGGAGCCAGAAGTAAAGCTTAGTTTCTCTCTACTTCCATTCCTGTAATAATAATAATAGGTTTTTGTGAGGAGCACATGAGATAATTTATTAAGTGCTTAGTATGGGGATAGAACATTAGAATACAGTAAATGCTTATTAAATAATAGTATTAAAAATTCCTTGCTGTGGTTAACTAAGCTTTTTAATTAACAACTATTATTATTATTATTATTATTATTATTGAAACTATCAACCACGAAGCACAAGTGACTCAGAAGAAGTAATTTCTATCTGGAGCCCCTGGGTGGCTCCGTTGGTTAAGCGTCCAACTTCAGCTAAGTTCATGATCTTGTGTTTGTGAGTTCGAGCCCCACATTAGGCTCTGTGCTGCCAACTCGGAGCCTGGAGCTGCTTTAGATTCTGTGTCTCACTCACTCTCTGCCCCTCCCCCACTCACATTCTGTCTCTCTCTCAAAAACAAATAAACATTAAAAAAAGAGAAGTAATTTTCATCTATAATGATCTTCACCACAACCCTCTGAGATGCATGCCATTATTTCCATTTTACAGGTGAGGGTAGTATGGGAGGTTAAGAAATTACTCAAGGTCATACAAATGTTAAGTGGCAAAGCTGGAACTTGTTCAACTTCAAGTGTGAGCTCTTTCTGCTTATGTGTACCTGGGATTACAAGCCCCTCTATAATAGTCTTACTTGCTTGATTTTGATCCAGATAGATATGCTTCTTAAAATATTCACATTTTGATTATTAAAGGAATTACTGTTGATAGTGTTTCCATTTTAAGTTAGGACATCTAGTAACTAGGATGTTTTGCGTTTTTGGTACTGATTGCATTTTCTTGGCCTTGCACAGTATGTTCTCACAAGCCTGGGCACCCAGCCAAGAACTGTCACTCTAATTGGCAGATAAGGAAACTGAGGCACAGAACGATTAAAATGGGCCAGACATTCTTAAAGTCCCAAGTGAATCAGTGGAAAAGCTGCAATTAGAACTCTAACTTCCTGATTCCCAGGCCTGTGTCTAGCCCTGTGCTCTGCACTATATCCCTAGGAATTACATGTCTCTCACTATATTCCTTCTCCATCTACCCCATCCATATCTCTAGGTCTCCTGTAAGTCTCTCATTACATTCTAAGACATTGAGTTGAAAGCTATCTGTATGTAAAGTTAGGAGAAATGTCCTTTTAACATGAAGATTAACATTTTTGTACATCTATCTAGGGTGAAGTAAACAGGAGGGAGTATTTTTAAAAATATCTTCATGGCACATTTTGACATGTATTCACAATGCATTAACCCAATAAAGTTCTGCTAGATAATCAGTAAATCCATACAAGGTCAGTTCACAATTTTCCATTAACCAAAGCATAATTGCATCAGCATTTTCATAGATATTTAAAGCTGAAGGAATCCTAAAAGAAATGGAGTCCAATTTGGGAAATTGACAGCTGAAGCTGTCAGATGACTTAGTCAAGGATACCTTCCCACTTAGTAGCAGACACAAGATTAGAATTTAGGCTTAGGAATTCTCCTGGGCTCCTCTGCTACTGTCTGCTATCACCACATATCACTAGTCAGTCTAGCTGCTACATTCTGTAGCCAGTGCAAGACAGCTAGTCTTGCACCTAAACTTGAACATCATCTTGCTCTCAATAGGCCCTGCAGGTCTATTGTTAAATGAATGATAGCACTTCTCTCTGACAGTCTCCGGTATGTTCACTGTTCACATCCATCATTGGTTGATTTATCCCTCATTAAAACTATCACTCTGGAGTCCCATTTCCTCAGGGACTTACTTACCCCTCTTACATGAAAGTAGGTCTTGCCTCGAGTGGGACTTTATCTGCTCACTTGGGTTTGGAGCAGAAGAGCAATTAGAGATTTCCTTTAAAATAAAAACAAAAACCAAGACTAAGAGGTGCAGGTGCCATTTATTTTCTTAAAATGAGATGCCTCAGATGAGCTTGACCTGCACCTCCAAGAACTGGTTTTCTGTTCTGTAATCTACAGAACAAGTTGTTCTGGCAAGAATCATTATGCTGACTTCAGGATCAAAGGCACAAATGTGTTTCAGTGATATTTCTGTGTCTTAATAAATGCTTTATAAGGAATCAACAGTTTATATCACTAGGTTTTTATAAATGACATTAAATTCCTTTCTGCAACACTGACTTATGATGCTATAATTTCAGAAACATAAGTCAACAAAAATCTAGCAGCAGTCAAGGAAAGCAATCTGTCTCATGTTTTGATCACACTTGACTAATATAATAAATCTAAAAAGATTTCATCTTGTTAAAAGTATGCCATGGCAATATTTTAAAAAATTTAGATGTACACAGGATGAATAAAATACATGGTCATTTTTTTGTCTCAAAATCTGACATTTTATTTCCTAATAAGGATTTTTTAAGAAGGAAACTTTAAGTACATTTAGGATTTCATAAGCAATGAAGCTTGCATATTCTGTTTCTATGGGAAAATACCTTTTTAGACTGCTAGTGAAAATTGTGATTGTATGGAACACATAAATGTCAATACACAAGGTGTTTACAGAAGACTTGTGTTGTCTGCCCAACATCCACAGAATCCTGATTTATTCAGGTATTAGCAATAATTCTTTGATCTCAGAGATGAGTCATGGTTGGTTTAGACTTGGCATGGTAGTGTTAGTCTCCTTGGTGAGAGATTGGTTTAAGGAAGACATGTGGCCCAATTCTGGCTAAGTGAAAGTCTACTGGCTGGGACTTCCAGGAAAGCTTCATCTTCCTTTTGAAAAGACACAGAGGTGTACCATGTGGTCCTTTCCCCTTTTATCCTGCTTAGAATATGATATCTTGCCTTAATATAGGGAGGCATCTTGTGATGATGAAGTGACATGTATATTTTAAAGGTCAAGAGTATAGAAGATGCTGCTTTTGTTATTATCAGCCTATAAAAACAATTCCAGTAGCTGTCCATCTCTAGACTTCCTATGTGACACATATACACACTTATTTTTAAGACACAGCTATTCAGGTTTTCAGTTACCTATAGCAGAAAACACCCCTAAGTGATACAGTAACTAATAGTCTTTTCTGTTGGTTGACATAGTAATTGTATATCTCCACATTTAGAGACCTGAGTTCAATTTCTAACCTCAAAGTATCTTTCTAACACTACTAGACTATTTCCAGAATATGATACTCACCTGTATCAGAAAATACTGGCTTTACATTTACATTTAGTTTCAGTAAAGCACAAATAGGATGATAAATTAATTATGAAAGAGGCAGATTAACATATTATGTGATAAATAGCATCTATGATGGATCCCAGTGATTTCTCCTCCCCTACTTCCTGGCATTCATGCCCTGTGTAATACCCTCCACTTGAGTATGGGCTGGAGTTAGTGATTTGGTTCTAAATAATAAAAACATGGCAAGAGTGATGGGGTGCCACTTCCAAGATTAGGTTACAAAAGAGTGTGGCATCTGTCTTGCTTCCTTTCTTACTCTCTTGGTTGCTTACTCTGTTAGAAGTCAGATGCCAGGTTGTAAGTTGCCCTATGGAGAGGTCTATGTGGAAGGAACTGAAGGAGGATGATGGCCAACAATCACTAGCAACTGAGGCCTATAGTCCAATAGCCTGGGAGGAACTGAATCCTGCTATCAGCCATGTGAGTGAGCTGAGAAGTGGGTCTTCTCCCAGTTGAGCCTAGAGGTAACTTCAGCCCTGATACCTGGATTGCAGCCTGTTAGAGGCCCTGAGCCAGAACCACTTAGCTAAGCCACACTTGGCTTATACACTGCAAGATGATAAATGGTTGTTGTTTTAGGCCACTGAATTTGGGGGTAATTTGTTACACTGCCCTGGATAACTCAAACAATTCCAAAATAAAGTACCTTTATTTTGATTATCATTTATTATTTTATATTTTATTTCTCTTTTATATTCAGTTCTCATACTGATAGAAAATTATAGGGGTGCCTGGGTGGCTCAGTTGGTTAAGTATCCAACTTTGGCTCAGGTCATGATCTCTCAGTTTGTGGGTTCAAGCCCCACATCGGGCTCTATGCTGATAGCTCAGAGCCTGGAGTCTGCTTTGGATTCTGTGTCTCCCTCTCTCCCCCACTCCCCTGTTCATGCTCTCTCTCTCTCTCAAAAATAAATAAACATTAAAAAAAAGAAAATTATATACAATTTATGTATATAAACATGCTAGAATTCAGTCTTGGCACAAAGTTCAGGAATGTATGAAAAGGAAAGAACATTTTCAACTTTCTTCAATGTATGTCAGACAGAATGTTAGAAAAGTTTTAGGCTATTTATGGTTCCATCATTCATTTACCAAAAGTGGCTTGGATTTATAACCAAATGGGCACCAAGACCAAGAGCCAGCTCCACCTACTCCATCTAGAAGGCCCATCACCAAATCTGGAGATACCTCTATCTCTATCTATCTATCTATCTATCTATCTATCTATCTATCTATCTTTTAAGTAGGTTTCATGCCCAGTACCCAGCCCAACATTGAGTATAAACTCACAACCATGATATCAAGACCCAAGCTGAGATCAGGATTCAGATGCTTAACCAACTGAGCCACACAGGTGCCCATGGATTCTTATATTAGTACTTGTGAGTGAACTAGCTCAGGGGTCCCCAATTCCCAGGAGTTTTCAGCATGGGCCATGTAACAAAGGAATTAACTGGAGGAGAGTTCTTGTTAAAATGCAGATGCTCAGGCCCCTCAGATTTTCATTCTCAAATCAGATTCTCTGGTGAGGGGCCTGGGGTAATCTGATTTTTAGCAAGATTTCTCTTCTCTTCTCATGCAAAAGACTAAACCAGAGTTATGCCCTGCCCCTTTGGATTTAGTGATAATTCTTTTGTTCATGCTACTCTTTCCTCTCCATGCCTTGAAGTCCTAGTTTGCTTTCTGCTTCTCTTTGAGAGCTCCTACTAGATGGCATGTGGCATTTGGTGGATAATGAATGGAAATGCTCTTTGAAAAGCTTTTCCTAATTTAATCCTATAAATATGTATTATTGGACAAGGATGAATGACTTATTTATTATGAAAAACACACCAACTGGCAATAGAAATACTGATTTATTTTCATGATTCTAAACCCAGTATAAACAAAAGTATATTAAAAAAATCAAATATGTACTTCTGAAATCCAAATGTATGTACCAAACCCAGACACACAGAAAGGAGGTTTAGACTAACTGCAAGCTCCCTTCACTGTTCTCACATATATTTCCAAAATGTTGAGCAGCCTTTGAAGTCAATGGAATAAATGTGCGTGAATGTGTGGGTGTAGAGAGGGTTGAGAACTAGCACAATTAAATGTTACCAGAATCTAGGAACGTTGCCCTAATGTCCATGTGTTTTCTCAGGGGCAAGGGAAAATACTCATGTGTTCACTAGGCCGAACTGGCACCACTGAGGGAAAAGGCTGCAGTGTTCTTACAGCCTCAACTGGAAATAGGACGCCTGGGTTCTGTTAATGCCTGTGATTACTTGGATTCCCAGAGAGTCCACACAAAGTCCTAGAAAAATGTCAATCTGGGTTGGAATACTGATGTATTTTGGGCTGCCTTGGGGTGGTAGGTACTAGGCAACTTGATCTTGCAGAACAAGGGGTTGCCTCCTGGGGAGGGAAGGAGAGGGTTACATTACTAATCCGGGTTTCAAGCTGGAAGATCGTAAAAGGGGGGGTGTTTGCTCCCTGTGTGAATGAGAGGAGAGGATGTGGGTACAGGGGGAAGAATCTAGAGGAGATCTGTAGTCCCTGACCTGGGACTCCAGCTGGGAACTTTGAGTCTCTCCCTTTGGACTGACCTCCCTCTTATTGCTTTCCAGACATTACAGAGGCCTCTGAATAATGATATTTCACATTAATAGTGTCCTATTTCACTCATCTGCTTCTATTCACAAACTTGTGAAGTTCTAGGTTATCTTCATAATAAGAATGGAAAATAATATTTTATATTCCTACTAAAAGGAGGTAATTTAACTAATAAATGACTGGACGAAACCAGGACTTAAGGGAGGTCTGTGTCTGTTGCATTCAGCTTGGTATCTTCCATGATACCTAGTAATACTATGTCCATATGAATTAGCAAATAAATATTTTTTCAGTAAGTATACTAGTTTAAAGGAGCCACAAATGTCCATTGAGAGGATGTAGGCATATATAATATTTCACTAACCATCATATTATCTCCTATGAATTCTTTGCCTGGTATCACAAGTACACTTTTATTTATCTATTGTCTTTGGTGTCTCATTTTGTTCAAAATGGTTTTATTTACCATAGCCCTATACTGCCATCATCATTTGGATCAAAATGAAGTGGTAATCATTTAGGCGACTTGGGCACCATGGAAAGGGGCAATTCAAGCTCAGAAGTCTTGACCTTTAAGGAAAAAATGATTTAGAAGATGTTGATTAAAGCATATTTTTGCTTGGTTGGGTTTGTCCCAGTGATCTGAATAACTACAATTATGTAAACAGGGGGCATGAACTGAAGTAATGTGAAGAGGGGTCTCCAAGAGAAAGCAAAGATGGAAACAGGAATAGCAGCTGGGCCCACCTCTGCAGGGGATCAGCAGAGCACATCAGTGGGGAATGGTTAAGGTGAAGGAGTGAATTTGTTCTTTTCCCCATGAATTCCTATTGTGTGTGTCTGTGTATGTGTCTGTGTGTGTGTGTCTGTGTGTGTGTGTCCCCAGCTCAGGAAAGTAGACCTACAAGTAATTTGTACCTCAGAATGCTTTTAAGTGATTCTGTTTACTTTCTTAGCAGGAATGTAGGAAGATGTACAGAGAAAGGCAGTGCATTAGGATAGCAGAATCAGTTGACCCTTGAACAACATAGCTTTGAGCTATGTTTTTTTTGCATAAACACAGTACCGTACTGTAAATGTGTTTTCTCTTCTGTATGATTTTCTTAATAACATTTTCTTCTTCTCTAGCTACTTTATTTAGAGGAATGGTACATAATACATATTACGATCAAAATGTGTGTTAATTGTTCATGTTATCAGTAAAGCTTCCAGTCACCAGTAGGCTATTAGTAGTTAAGTTCTGGGGGAGTCAAAAGTTATATATAGATTTTCAGGGACACCTGGATGGCTCAGTCAGGGAAGCATCTGACTCTTGGTTTTGGCTCAGGTCATGATCTCAAGGACTGCGTCGGGCTCTACTCTGACAGCATGGAGCCTGCATGAGACTCTTTCTCCCTCTCTCTCTGCTCCTCCCTGCTCTAGCACAAGCTCTCTCTCTCTCTTGAAATAAATAAATAAATTTTTAAAAAGTTATATACGGATTTTTGACTGCACAGAGTGTTGGCGCTGTTAGCCCCCATATTGTTCAAGGGTCAACTCTATATTCTGAGGCAATACACTTTTACAAAAGCCTTGGAATAGCAATAACTTATGTTATAGAGCACTACATGCCTCACTGGGTTCATGTCACACCCTATATGTGAGGAGCAAGCTGCAAGGCAAAAGTTTTTTTTCCCTATTTTACAGACTAGGAGACTGAGCCTCGGGGAGGCTATCATTGAATTAAATATAAGACTTGTCTCTCAAGATCTTCATTCAATTCTTCCTCCATACCATTCTCCTTAGCCCCATCAAAATTCTCATTGAGTTTATGCAATGCTGCTCATTCAAATGGAGACACATAGGAATTTCTGAATCCACATGCTCAGGTTGCCCTTCCTTGTCTGCACCCATGCTTCTCATCCAAATTGACACAGAATGCCTTTCTGACTCAGCAAATAACTGTTTGTTTCACCAGGACAGGACATATGACCCAAGCCAGAGGATGTGGGTATCCTCCTGCTGTCAAATCTCCATTTTAAGCATCACCCTCAGGGTGCCTGGGTGGCTTAGTCAGTTAAGCAGTCGACTTTGGCTCAGGTCATGATCTCACAGTTCATGGGTTCGAGCCCCGTGTCAGGCTCTGTGCTGACAGCCAGCTCAGAGCCTGGAGCCTGTTTCAGATTCTGTATCTCCCTCTCTCTCTGACCCTCCCCTGTTCATTCTCTCTCTCTCTGAGAAATAAATAAATAAATAAATAAATAAATAAATAAAAGAAATTTAAAATAAAAAATTTAAAAAAAAGCATCACCCTCACTCCCCAGCAGCCAAGCTCCTTTATAGCCAGAACCCTTGGGTCATTTGACTAACCATTGGTCATCAAGGTTCCCATTGGCTTGTCATCTTTCTGTGGCTTTTCCATATTCACCGTAACATTGTATCTTATTCCATTCCTATAGGACCAGTGGTTGTCCAACATTAGTATACTTAAGAAGTTTCTGGGTGATATTTGTTAAAATGTAGATTTCTGAGCTCTGAGATTCTAAATTGGTGGGTTTGAGTGTAGGGTCCAGGTATCTCTACCCCTCCCCCATTTTAATGCAAGAAGTCTGGGGAGGATATGTTGGGAAACAAAAGCTGTCTTAGGCTTTTCCCTACTAAGTCAGAGGATCAGAAAAATCTGACAGTGCTGAGTAGGCATGATAATAGATTAGTTACTGTGTTGCTCCCTACTTTTGAGGGGCAATATTTCCCCCTTCCCTGGTTTATAGCATGATGGATGGATTTGAATCTCAACTCTGCTATGTTATCTTACAGAAGTGACTAAGCTTTTCTGTCTTAGTTTCTCATCTGTAAATTGGAGGTAAAATAGTACTTACTTCATAGGATTGTTCTGTGTACTAAATGACTTAACTTATGAAAAACGTTTGAGACAGTGCCTGGGGTCAATGGTCAGTGCCACATCAGGAGTTTCTGGCCTAGGCATCCCAACCAGGAGAAGTAGGGAAGTGTTAGGGATTTCAGTAACAGTGTTGGGAGAATGGCAGAGATATTTTGGAAAAGGAGAACCTCTTGACATTCCTGAAATCGTTTCAGGCAAGTGAGTGCTTATTTTGCATTCTGCCACCATGCAAACAAGAAGGATTAGGTCATCTCTATAAAGTGAATCAGCTTTCTGGAGTTTATTATAAATATGAGGCACACAGCAACCAAATATACCCTGGGGAAGATGATGCCCCCAGCTGACTGAGCTCCTGGATGTGTCAGAAGGTGGCACCAACACCAAGCAATGGGACTCTCTTTGCTCTAGATTAATTCCTATTTGCCACCTTCTGGTTTTTCATTCATTTGAAAGTAGCCAACAGGTTTCTCCATCTTTTGCTCTTCTTAGGAGGGAGTATGAATTACCCTAGAGTTTGTATTACACTTTAAAATTTTAAGTTAAATTTCTCTGTTTTGATAACAAAGATATACATTCCTGGTTTACACTTGTTGATGCATTGAACTGTGTCCCCCTCAAAAAGATATGTTGAAATCCTACTCCCTAGTATCTCAGAATGTGACTGACCATTTTTGGAGACAAGATCTTTCAGATGTAATTAGAATGAGGTCATACTGGAGTAGGGTGGGCCCTTCATCCAATATGGCTGGCATCCTTATAAGAAGATGGTCATGAGAAGACACAGAGGGAGAAGGCCATATGACTGACTGGAGTTATGTAGCTGCAAGCCAAGGGATGCCAAAGATTGCCAGCAAACCACCAGAAACTTGGAAGAGACAAAGGATTCTCATATAGGTTTCAGGGGGAGCATGACCCTGGTGACATCTTGATTTTGGACATCTAGCCTCCAGAACCATGAGACTATAAACATCTGTTGCTTTAACCAACCCAGTTTTGGATTCTTGTTAAGATGGCCCTGGGAAATGAATATACAGTTTCTTTGAAATTGTTGAAAACTATCCTCCATGATGAGATGATTTCTGGGTTCCAGAATATTTTCATTTTTCCTGGAGTAGGCTGCCCACCTTTCTTCCTGGGAATCCCAGGCAGAAACAATAAACTATATTGAGTGTATGTGCAACCAGCTGACTCTAAGCCTTCTTCAGGAACCTGAACCATCTCTTCTGTCAACATGGCCTCACATATGTATGATCACAAAAAGTGCCTAGCTGCAGATGGTTCAGTACAAATCAGACTGCATATCTTTTGATTCCTTATTTAAATCTTCAGTCTTCTGGTATCGATTTGGTGGCACTTGATGATGTTGAGTGTCACCAAACGAGTGACATGGAACACTGAACAGAGTAAAAATAGGCCTTGCAAGGGCTAGTGATAGGAGCATTGAGACTGAAGCATTGAACTTGAACAGGAAGGAGTAGTACCTTCAGGGACTCTTATGTTAGTCATTCTTGAGGAGAAATAACTTCAGCCCTTGGAAGTGTTGGAAGTCTCTTAGTAGAAAAGTCCTGCATTGTTTAATGCATGGAAATCCTATCCTACCTCCAAACAACATTTATAAGGATTCATCTAGAGGCCTCACTTGCTCACGAAATTCTGTGTTTACCTTTGGGAGTTTGTTATTCTTTAAACTTCTGGGTGTGTCATGAGACAAATATGAATGATTACCACACTAAAGAAAATAAAAGCTCCATTCTAACAAAGACACACGAAACGGAAATGTCTTCACCCCATTTTCAAACTACTCATTGGTCTCCATAGATATTTGTTTGAACCAGAGCTTTTTCAACCCTCTTAACTTCTTTTCAGTTTCTACAATTCACTTCCTGATGGCAGGAGTTATTTCCTACCATTCAGTTAAGTCAAACTAGGGTTACTAATAGCATTCGTCTTACCTCATTGCTGGAATATTTTCCCTTCCAGTGCTTAGAGTCTGTTTATTAAACAAATAGAAAATTAATGAAATAAATCTCTGCAGGTTTGAACATTGCTAGGCAAGTAAGGAAAAGGATCTAAACTAGAGTTCTTGTTAGGTCTAAGCAAGGATAATCACAGCCCATTATGTGGCTCCCAAGACACAGCCCCCAACTTCTACCACAAGGTTTCTCCATCTGAGCAGTGTTGGAATTTTGGGCTGGATAATTCTTTGTTGTTAGGTGAAGGTAGGGGTGCTGTCCTGTGGACTGTAGAATGATTATCAGTATCCTAGTTTTCTACCCAGTAGATGCCAGTAATACCCCCTAAACTGTGATAACTGAAAATAACCCCAGACATTGCCAAATATTCCCTAGTAGGGAGAGCAAAATTATCCCTGGTTGGAAACTACTGCTCTAGAAAAATCAGAATTTGATGTGATGAGCTAGGACCTGAACTTTAGAAATATTTATAGCCTAGAATGCTTGTATATTTATTTCAGGCACTTTTGGTTTATAATACTGTGGCCTTGTGAGTTGATTGACTGATTGATTCAGTTGTTCAATATTTATGAAGCATCTACTTTTGAGGATGGAATAAGTGAAACAAAGAGACACAGCTGGTTATGAGTCATTGAAAAGTGGGCAGTGCAAATAAAATAGAGATGACCTCTGGCTGCTCAAGCTTACTCAGGAATCATTACCAAGGAAGGGTGATGGCTTTCTGTGGTATACCACCTTATTGTTAAGGTAACAGAGGAATTTGCTTTCTTGCTCTTCCCCAAATCAGTAATTATTTGAATTTAGACTGGAATTTTAAGTAATTTCTTTCAGGACAATGGCCAAAGCCCTTCACTGCTTTATGGCCTTACTACCTCCTATTAGTTTTGCTTGGAACACTCCTTCCATCACTCTTCACCTGGCTTGCTCTGAGTTGTCATGTATTAACCTAAATCTTCGTTCTTCCAAGACTTCTTTCTGATTCCCATCCCCTTTTTTACCTGGATGTTTTAGCATCCAGCCTTTCTGACACTTATTTAGTGGTTTGAGTGAGTGAGTGTATGTTTGTGAGAGAGAGAGGGAGAGAGGGCAAAAGCTAGAGATTATTTCTGTTACTAGACTATAACCTCCCCCAAAATACAGTTTGTGTGTGTGTGTGTGTGTGAGAGAGAGAGAGAGAGAGACAGCGAGCAGAGAGAGAGAGAGAGAGAAAGAGCACAAGCAGGGCAGAGGGAGAGGGAGAGAGAGAATCTTAAGCGGTTCCATGCCCAGTGTGGAGCCCGACTCAGGGCTCTATCTCAGGACTGTGAGATTATGACCTGAGCCAAAATCAAGAGTTGGAACTTAACCGACTGAGCCACTCAGGTCCTAGAATATATTAAGACGAAATTAATATTTTCTGAATAAATGAATGGATTAGTTAATGCTGCCATTTGCTTAGCTATATTTTTCTTTTTTATTTACAAGAGCACCAACCAGATAAAATCTCCTTTAGGAAAGAAGTTCTGAATGTGTTATTATTCCATCCAAGGGTTAGTAATTGCATTTATTGATTGCATTAATTTATTCTAACACAGTAATTTTGGTGAATTTTGGTGAAAGAGTGATCAAAGGTGACTAATAACAGCAAAGTCAGATTACTTCAATTTTTGCTTCTCATGAAATTTGGGTTCAAACCTGTGGATTTAGACATAGCTTTGCTTAAGGTGTTGATTAGTTCCTGAAGAATGTTCAGGTGGTCTGGAATTCATGTTTACCTTTGGCATCGTATAGGTTGGGTGCTAAGTGATGGGATTAAAATCATACAGGGCCCTAAATTTGAAACTTTATATGGATCAGAGAGAAATAAACTATAGCTGGCTAATGGGAAAATCTGACTCAAAGTAATAGTGCTTCTGCTCCATAGCTCTTAGTCATCTGATTCTATTGCTCACAGATGGGCTGTTAAAAGAACTTCAGAAATGTGGCCACATAAAATAGGTGAATTTGACAGCTGTCAGCACTCAATGTCTGAGCATTTTTTATGTAGCCAGAATTTTTTAAAGACCATTTCTCTAAAGTTATAAGTAAGGGTGTAATCTGTTAAGTGAATGAAGAAGAATTAACTCATTACAAAAAAGATTACTGAAAGTTTGTAACCTACTTTGGAACTGATTTTCTGATTTTTCTTGGAACACAAGCAGATAGTTTTAAGGCAAGAGCAATAAAAGGGAAGACCACAGAGTTCTGAGCACAGATAAGAAGGGAAAATGAACTCCAGCTCTTTATCTCTTTAGTCCCAAATATTTATTTGTAGTGATTTGCATTCAGCATGCCATCTGTCGTTAGCTCAGCATTTCAGAGATTTAACTGAATCCCACAGCCTGAATATTAAGAATGAGAATGACAATTGTTAAAATCTAGGAGGAAAGTAATGAAAGTAGTATTGATGAGGGGTCTTCCACCATTCTCTCTGAAGGGACTTCATATACCTTTACAGGCTTCCACTCTTATGAATACTGGTCAACTGAATCTCAGAATTTTAGAAATGAAAACAACTTAGGGACCATCTAGTCTCTTCTTGATTGCTATAGGTGAAGAAAGTGCTGTCCAGAGGATCCAAGTGACTTTTCTAAAGCCCAAGGCAACATTTGAGGTCAGTGTCCAAGAAAGGGCTAGAATTCAGATTTCTTCTGAGGCTCAGTGTCCCCATCTGCTCTGAGGAGTGATCGGCATCAGTAAAGCACTTCTTAGTGACTTGAGGTCTCTTCCCTGTGCCAGGCACTGGAGAAATGAAGGAGACCTGCCTGTCCCTAGGTCCGGTGAAGCTTCCTGTGGCCTCTGCACCAGTAGAAGAAAAACCAGTGCATGTTGTTAGCTCCATTCTGAATATGCCTCAGCCATAAACCCATGTAGAAAAAGGGAGATGGGGATGACACTCTAACCAGATGATCTTCCTCTTGAGGAGAATAGAAAGAATGAGCAAAAGAAAAGGGAAACAACAGGACTGGGTTACATAAGTGACGCGAGATTTATCCCACATACAAAGTCTGTCTTATGCAGTTGCTATACTAGAGTTCCAGAAAGTATTTTTTGTAACATGAATTTGAGAGACAGTATCATACTCCAATAAAAATACTAAGGATTCCCCAAAATGAAGACCTTGAGAAGGAATAATTTCCCCATGGTGGCCCTTATGGTCCTGAAAGTTTTATCATGACACATAATTTTATTACCAAGAAAATCAGAGACTCTAAACCAGACTCAAATCTGGCTGTACATTAGCCTCAACTGGAAAGTTTAAAATAAAAACCCCAAAAACAGCAAGAAAAAAACCCAAAATAACAATAGATAGGCCTGGGCCTTATCATAGATTAGTTCAGTTAGGATTTCTGGGAATGGGATCCAACAGTATTTTGAGATGTTCCCCAATGATTTACACCTCCTGATCTAAAGTCACTAAACAGCCACCCCTTTGCAGAAGCCATAGTGTCTAGTGAGTTTAAATCACAATAGGGGTTTATACAAACTGTGAAATTGTTTGAATATGCAATGTGTAGGCGGGAGTGGATGGGCAGACTTGCATAGAGATAATGTTGCATACTGACCTTTTGGTACATACAATGCATGCATTTTTCAGTGTTCTACTTTTAGATGTTTACCACATGCATTCCCAACCACTGTTTAAAACAGTGCCTTAACAACTCCTCTTTGCCCCAAAACCAGGTATCCTGCTGGAATAGAGGAAAATGTTCATATGTATGCCAGTGCTTAATTATGAGACCGTGTGTCAATGTTATACATCTATTTGTAATTGTAGAGGTAGAAGGATTTGAGCAGTTACATAGACAAGTAAGGAATTTAACACACAACTATTAGAAAACAACCCCTGTGATACATTCCTGGGATTAACCACTCTTATTACTTGAAATTTCTTCTCCCAAGAAATCTAATATTTTTTTTAAGTGTATACCCCTTCCTCCTTTTTCCTTGTCCTGAATGGTGATTGTGTCTAAGCAGTATTTTTCTTATAAGTTTCATAATAACCTGGCAATACCCAAAAGCAGCTGTCATTCCATATTCCCTTCCAACTCTTCTAATAAATTGTCCAGACAAACCAGTTCCTCCTCAGCCATACCTGGATGTTTCTCTTCATCCCTTATCTCCTTCCTTTTGCTCTTCCTTATCACCTTTCTAGCATCTCTACCTCTCTCATAAGATCAAAACAGGAGCATATTTTTAGTAAGTCTGACAAATAGCAAATGAAGTAGAGAATCTTGCAGGTGACATTTCTTCTGATTGCATTGTCCATTTGATTCCATCTATTATACTTTGTTTAAAATATCATTACATTATTGAGATATTTAATATTTATGAACAACTAGTAGACTAGTTTGCATCCCCTATTGCCCAAGGGGAATGGAGCAAGGTGGATTCATTTAAGGGCATGTTTACAATAGTGATTATCACCCTAAGGTCTTGGTGCCTTGGAGACTGTGGAATTATAACATGGGGTTTCCATATATGTTATGCTCACCAAACACCTTGGTTTTCCACATCACAAACTTCCATAGAAATTACAACCTTTTCCTGGTATTTTCTTATTTTTTATAAATTTACCTTATTTTTTATAGATTTTTATACAGTTTTTTATAAATTGTTTCCTACTTAATATCTATACATTTTATTTCTAGCCATATAACATTATCTCAGTTTGTATAGGCCTTTATCTTATTTTTATGGGCTACTTATAATTTGTCACAATCACTTTGGTGTTATTTTTATCACAGATGGCAACAAGATCATTGTAATTGGTGTCATTTGTAAGTTATGAGTCCTCTTGTTCATTCCAGTCATTGATAAAATATTAAATATGCTGTAGGCTGTGGTCTTACCAGTCACACCTAAAATTCTCATTACACATCATCAGCCTTTTTATGATGGCTACATCCTAGTCTTATCTATTCTTAACTAAATAATGATCCTGACCTTCTATACTTAGCTTGTTGATAGGAAACTATTTGGAGTTAAACTGAAAAGTCTTACTTTTATACATATTGCAGTAAATCCATTTCCTCTCACAGAAGATGAGAGGAAGAAGCACATATGGAAAAGGACATTTGGCAAGGACATCAACAATGAAATGAACGTTGTCTCATTCTTTCTAGAGACATCTATATGTATTGGTTCATTTTTCTTCTCCTTCTTCTCCTCCTCCTCCTCCTCCTTCTGCTTCTTAGACTTGAGATCTATGAGAGAGGACTCTGGGGGTACAAAGAAACTTCTGTGCTGTTGGAATAGTGGATTAGTGGTTATCACCTACCAGCTAGTAAAATCTCAGATCTCAAAATCTCTGTAATAAAGCCTAAGAGAAGGAAAAAGAGGTTTGGATTTTTCAAAGCTTTTGGCTCCTTCAGGTGTGGAAGGTTTGGATTTTTCTTCAGGGCTATCTCCTGACTTAGTCATTCCTCTGATGTTTGCCATTGTCCAGAGGCATATGGGTGATCAGATAGGGAGTTCCCCCACTTCTTTGCAAGAGATTTCTCATGTGTCCCAATATCCAACTGTCTTCTGGCCCCAGTGGATAATGTCAAGCATCACTGATGGCATCTCTTGGCATTCTGACAATTTTCCTGCCCTGCCTACCAGAAATTTAGGAGATTATCCTTATCCTCCAGGCCCTGGAAGACCATCCAGGAGCCATAGCCTGCTCACTGAAGGCTCAGGAGTGATGCATTTGTGTCCTCAAACTGGAGACAAAAAAAATTCTTAGTAATAAACATATACACAGAACATATTTTCTCTTTATTAGAGTGTTTTTGATTTCTTTATTACTTGGATATGTTTTTTCTTAGAAGGTTTAAAATGTGGCTGCTATAGAGAAAAGTGGCAAAGGAAGACACTCAATAATGTAATCCTGTTGTCTTTTCACTCACAGGATACATTCAGTTACTTAAAGAAGAATTTCAGCAGATTCAGTTTGATATCCATTTTCTGATGCCAGACTCACTGTGGGGCTCTGGGGTGGGTACTGGGCAGCCACAGTTCTGGGGCCACCAAGGGGCCACTATTTGGCCCTGAAGGACTTAGGCATGCAGTGGAAAAGGAAGGGGGGAGAAGGACATGGGGATAGAGAAGCAAAATACTTAGAGGGCTTTGATGTATGTCAAAATAGAGATAAAAACAAAATGTGGTGGAAGCGAAGGAAATAGATAACCAATTCCTATAAGATTGGTCAGCAAAAGCTAACGGAGGCCCCTATGTATGAGGTGAGCCCTGGCAGATGGCTCTGGTTCTATCAGGAAGGCTCTGATGTGGTAGCACTCATGACATGCTTTGTGCTAGTTTGGAGTGCATGCTTCTTAAATATTTGTTAAATGGCCTTTCTAAGGGAGAACAGTATTTGAGAATGACTCTAATTCTCACCTCTCTAACTAGAGTAATGGAACGATTTACTTAAAATAGGTGAACTGGTGATTATTAACTATTTTGAGCAACAAATGTCTCTCCATATTAAAAAGCATGGTGCTCAAGATCAACAGAAGAGATCTGTTGACCTAACCAAAATAACTGGTGATTAAATACAATGAATGCAATTCCATTTCCTTGACATATTTTGGTATACCCATTTCCAGCTGTATTTTATTACTGCTAATCATATAGAAAAGGCCAGCAGTGAGCCATAGTTGATGGAACATTCCCATTGTTCTTCTGAGAGATTAATGGTGCCTTGTAAGACGCCTTATTAAGTCTGTTCCTTACTTCTGGCGTTTGTTTTTGAGAACAAATACATAATTATTAGGGAGGAAATCTCAAAGAAACTACTTTCAGAATTAAAGAGGCATTTCTCCCAGTAGCATAAAACTAAGGTTTTTCTCAACTGTTTTTCTGTTTTCACAACATGTTACTATAACAGCATAGATGTCCAGAAATCTAATAGACAAATTAAGAACTTTAAATGAAGCTGTTAAATTGAAAGTGCCTGTCAGCACATGTCTCATTCTCTCACATCTGCTCCTCCCCACATATTCGGGCTGGACCAGCCACACCCCAGGCACTGAGGCCAACCTGGGAAATCAGGCTGCTTTAAAGACCCAGGTGATTCAACACAAGCCAACACTGAAGCTTGTCTGGTCCTGGGCATGTGTTGGATTTCTAATCACTGAGACTACATCCCCACTTTGTACCCCAGTTCTGGTCTTTGGGACTTGACCCTCCTGTTTTACTGGGAACTCACTCAGCATCCAGATTTCTTGAGGTATGGGGTCTTACATACCTCATTAGTATGTAATGTAGTATGTAATTAGTATGTAATGTAAGACTAATTTACATTAGTCTTCCCATTGGTCCTTCTCCCTTCTTCCCCAACCCACCTGCAAGCATCTAGAATCTGACCTTAGGGCTACAGGCCTATCACTCCCAACTCAGAGGACTTCTGGAATCCCCCTTGCCAAATGCTGTCCACCTACTCGGAGAGCACAGCCATCTCTTTCTGCACTATGATGACATGACTGTCTGCTTGGATTATGACCTACTGCTGGAGAGAGAGAGAGAGAGGCACTGGAGTACAGTGATTAAGAACCTAAGCTCTAGGATCTCACCGTCTAGGTTCAAACTCTGACTCAACCACTTCTTACCTATGTAATTCTGAGTAAATGACTAAGCCTGAGTTTCCTTATCTGCAAAGCAAATATGATGGTAATAATAATAATAGTCCCTACCTGAAAGGGTCATTGGAGGAGTAAGTACTCTGTGCCACTGAGCTAGCATGTAGGAATGTTGGCGGAAGCATCCTATCTCCTGTTAGACTCTCGCCTGCACATCTGGCGTCCTTTAGTTGGCCCCACTGCTTGAAGTTAGCCCTTTTTATTAGTATAGGCCATATCTCATCAGTTCGCTTCCTGGCCTATAATGCCTCTGTGGATTGCTGTGGCCTGTAAAGGGACAAAAGCCTTGGCTGGGCACAGAAGGCCCTGCTGATCTGTGTACTGCTTGTGTCCCTTGCTATTACCAGACATGTCACCAGACATGGCAGCATTGTGCAAAGAAACAGACATGGGGATACTGGAGTTGGCATGTGCAAAGCTCGTTCTAGGACAGAGTGTATGGCAAGATGGGGAGAAGAGCCTTATTTCTTTATCTTGCTTCTTCTTTTTTTTTTTTTTTTTGGTCAGTCTTCCACTTTCTTAACTATTTGCATCCCTATATCAGCATCTTTTCCAGTTGCTAAGAAAATGTAATTGTGTTTGATACCTGCAAATAGGAGATGATCCAGTACAAGCTCTAGACATAGTTTATCTTTCTACATAGACTCTATCAAGGTCCATTTGTAAACTATAATGCCCTTGCTGGGTTCACGAAAGATTTATATAGTGAATGCAGTTTTAAAAATTTTACTTTTAAATTGCTGTAAGATAGAATATTAAGCACATACACACAGCATCAAAATTTATTTAACTTCCTCCAAGTTAAAAATGCCTGGATCTTAATTACCTAAACAGCTGACAGTAGCTGAAGAGGAAGCTTGTTTGTGCCTTTAGGAATATGTTTCCCTTGCCATGAAATAATGACCAACAAGAAGACATCTTCTCAAGGTTTAATAAATAAAACAAGATGTATTTTATATCTGAAACATCAACATAGTTCCCATGAGAGGCAGGAAATATGTATTCTGTGCAGGTGTAAATCTGTTCTACCAATGAATTCCCTTGGTAGTTGCACAGTACATGGATCATGCAGATTTCCTTTAAGACAAAATTAAAAACACTTCTTCCGACCCTAAACAATGGTTCGTGTGAAAGCATGCCATTTTATGTTTCCTGGACTAACTGAAAAATAGTTAAAACTATTTTAAACATTTTAATACTTGATGGAAGAGCTGACAAAATATGTGATGGAAGGATGTCAGTTTCACTAATCCTGTGTTGCAGGGAAAGAAACTAAAGTCTGACAATAGAGTAGACCGACACTTAAAAGCTCTCCCTTTAAATTATAGTGCAGCTTGATGGCTGCGATGAAAGGCAGGAAGGGGTCACACTGGAAAGAAAGGCATGTCATTCCTGGCATGTGAAAATTTTGCCCATTCTGCTAAAAATTAGTGTGTGTGTAGGGATTTCCAATGTATTCCAAGTTATAGGAATCAACTATATAATTTTTCTCCCAAGCTATGATACTTCTGAATATGGAAGGAGCACTAATAATAGTTACTTGGGGCTGATCACTACTAACTGTTCTGAATGTGACAACCTAGAGCCTATGGCTCCCCACTCCTAGATCACCCTGCAGTCTAAGCTTATGGTTGGCTATAAGCCCAAGTGGCCTCAAGGGATGGAGAATCATTGAGCAAAGTTGATTTGGGAGCCCCTCATGGTGTTTCAAAACTCTCTGGTAGGTTTAAGCTAGCCTGACCCTCCAATATTCTTCTGGTAGGGAGAATATCTTGAATTATAGAGTGTTACTGTATAGTCCTCTATTTTCTTAGGATAGAGGAATCCAGGGTGTACGTCTTTAAGCCAAACTTTCTAAACCTGACTTCAAATGTAATCCTATAGGCCCACCTGGGTGGCTCAGTCAGTTAGGCATCCGACTTCAGCTCAGGTCATGATCTGACAATTTGTGGGTTCAAACCCTGCATCGGGCTCTGTACTGACAGCCATCTCAGAGCCTAGAGCCTGCTTCAGATTCTGTGTGTGTCTCTCTCTCTAACCCTCCTCTGCTCACACTGTCTCTCTCTCTCTCTCTCAGAAAAAACAAAAAACAAAACAAAACATTAAAAGAATGTAATCATATAGGGAATTTTGAAAAATATAAATCCTTAGGCTCTAGCCCTAGATATTCTAACTTAATAGTAAGCTCAGGCACCTGTATTTTTTTTTTAATTTTTTAAATATTTATTTTTTGAGAGAGAGAGGGACAGGGAGAGTGAGCACAAGTGGGTGCGGGGCAAAGAGAGAGGGAGACAGAATATGAAGCAGGCTCCAGCTGTCAGTACAGAGCCCAATGTGGAGTTTGAACTCCCAAACCAAGTGATCATGACCTGAGCTGAAGTCGGACACTCAACCGACAACCACCCAGGCACACTAGGCATCTGTATTTTCAAAAATTCCTCTGGTGATTCTGATGCCTAGCCACATTTTATAGCCCGCTTGGATTTGTGAAGAGGCTATAAGGTTTTTAAAGAGCTGCAAATTTTAAATTTTCAATAGAAATATTAGAAGTTGAGAGCCAATGTAGGAAGGGAGAATTTCTGAAAAACAGAAATATTTTCCATAATTTAATTACATTTTGTATAGGACAGGAACAAAGGCAAATTGTTTAAAAATATATATGTTCCTTATTTTGCCCATGCCTTGTTTACTGGCTCAGGAACAATTTGAGACATTCATAAAAATGAGTCATTTTTTGAACTAAGCCCTTAAGGTTATAAAGTTTTAATAGACAGTAGAATTTGTTAAAGGAATTCCAGCAAAAGTTTACAAAGGAAACTATATAAAAGGAGGCAAGGAACTAGCTATATACTCTGTGAATAGTGCTCATATCTATCTTGTTCTGTGTGGTAGCCACTGGCATAGTATATACTAATTATTTTTTTATTATTTTTTAATGTTTTTATTTATTTCTGAGAGAGAGAGAGAGAAAGGGAGAGAGAGAGAGCATTAGCAGGGGAGGGTCAGAGAGAGAGGGAGACACAGAATCTGAAGCAGGCTCCAGGCTCTGAGCTGTCAGCATAGAGCCTGATGCAGGGCTCGAACCCACGAACAAGGAGATCATGACCTGAGCCGAAGTCGAACACTTAACCGACTGAGCCACCCAGGCACCCCAGTATGTGCTAATTATTTACTAAAAGGTAGATGGCTTTTTGAGGGAATGCTATTTATATGAGGATGATTCTCATTCTTTATATTTAGAGAAACTGAAGCATAGAAACAATAGAGCCTGACCCAAATATTTTTAGGGCTGGTGTTTATTAGCTTTTATTAGCCAAACAAGATGATTCGTATTTTTAAGCCTAATTCTCAGGGACTACCGAGGGAAAGAAATCTGTTGGCTCCACCATTCATTCTTTACTCCTTCCTTGGTGTCCAGTCTTCTACTAATGGGACTAGATACTTTCCAATTGAAAGAGATCATGAAAGCTTTAGGCCATTATGTTGAAACCAAAACTCATCTGATTACTATGTTTATGCTTTCCTTTGACTGTTAAAGAAAAAGAATTTTGTGTCTGTGCATATTTAAGAATGATTACATTCAAGTTTTAGAGAAGAAAGTTATAAAGGTTACAAAAATTCTTTTTCTTATCTTGGCACAATACTCTTTCCACTCTTATCAAGGTGCATCTGAGTACTTACATGTCAGGCTTTATCTAGGGGCCGATATCTTCTTTTTAAGGGACTTCTTTTAAAGAAGTATAATAAGCAAATCTCTTTCTCCATGGCTTTAGGGTACTGTAAAGCAGGTAATATATACAAGATCCAAAGTGTAGAGAAAAAAAGAGTGTTTCTTGGCATAAATCACTTTTATGTGAAAACAGGACCCTTGCCCTTTTCCTCACACAAACCAAACCAGGAAGATCATGAAAGGGCCCAGAACCCCACAGGTCAGTGCACCAGCCCCATTCTTGCAGGGGCCAATTCTCTGTGGGCGTTTCATCATAGAGAACTTATGTTGAAAAGTAGGGCAAACTGAAAGCAGTTTCATTCAGAATATGAATAAATATCTGTTATTTTATGGACTTGAGTGGGCAGGATGCATAAGCAGGTGGTTTTTCAAATTACTGGACTTTCCAGATGCTGTTTACTATTGCAGCTGTTCTTACTTTAAGCCCTTTTAAAATGTAGCCAGTGCTGCTGTTAATTGGAAGAATAAGCCACATCATGAGCTTTTTCATAATTCAAAGGCACTTGGTGTATCTTGTCTAAATTTTAATAAGTCTTATGAAATTTTATAACCAAACCAAATTGGAGTTAATCTTTCAGTGTCTTTTGATGACAGAAGATGGAGAAGAGAGATTTTCTTTTAATAAACATTTAAAATGTGTATCATTGTTGGTTAAACTTGTGTTTTCAGATGCTTAAGAATGAATAATATCCCCCATCTTAGTATCGTTCTTTGTTCGGTGACATGAGAATAATTTCCCACCAAAAATGACCATAATGCTCCTTTAAATGCTGGAGATTCTGAATTCCATGCATGGTCTCCTATGTGGCAGCATGTCAATCACCATCTTGTGAAGCTATCTCCTACACAAATAAACCAACAAAACTGACTCCAACAGAAGAAAATATTTACAGGGTGCTGAGTGCTTTGAGACAATCTGATCTTACAAATTTTATGCTTTGATTATATGTATATAAAATAAACAGAGAATTAAAAATGGCCTTTATATTGAGATTAATCGCCAATTGCTCTAGATTGCTTTCTAGTTGAAAGGGATCAGGGAGGCATTAGGACATTATTTTGAAATCAAAACTGATCTGATTACCATGTATATGACTTTTTTTTTTTTTGACTGCCAAGGAAAATTTTGTGTCTGAAAATATTTAAGAATTATTACATTCTTTTTAAAAATTTTTTAAATGTTTGTTTTTGAGACAGAAAGAGAGAGAGACAGAGCATTAGAGGGGAAGGGGCAGAGAGAGAGGGACACACAGATTCCAAAGCAGGTTGCAGGCTCTGAGCTGTCAGTACAGAGCCTGACGCAGGGCTCGCACCCATAGACTGTGAGATCGTGACCTGAGCTGAAGTTGGGTGCTCAACCGACTGAGCCACCCAGGCGCCCCATTACATACAAGTTTTAGGATAGAAAGTTACAAATGCATATTTTTACTTTCCAACAAAGTTCTCTCAGATGTTCTGACTTTTCTCAGAATTAATCTCAGAATCATTTCAATTCATTTCTTCCCTCAAAGCAATAGTCTGTAGGAATCACATAATCTTGTCTATTCTTCACTTATAATATATTTCAAAATATCTTTTTTGGACAGTAATCATTTGAAAACATGGATAAAATTTTAAGTTTCTTTAGCCCTTAAATTTCCCTTAAGTAATTTGGAAGTTAGGCTGGTAACCATTATGTTCTCTTCCAATTCTAAAATTCTGTCATTTTGTGCTTTTTATCCACAGTGTCACTGCATACTGTCCTTTTCATTTCATGTCTAGACCAAAATACGGTTACCTCTTAACAGTTCTCTGCTCATCCAGACTGGCTACCTTTCATTACACACTACTGCTTAACTAGTCATCTTCCAGAAAGCCCACCCTCGTCATGTCATACTCAAACTTGAAGTCTTCTTGCCTTCTCACTGCTGAGATGATAAAGTCCAAAGTTATGAGTGCTGAATAAAGGACTGTGCCATCTGGCCAGGATTGTCTGGTTCATCTCTATGACGTACCATTCTGCCACGTGAACTCTGTAATTCCTATCAAAATGGGCTACTAAACCTTCCATCATGCCCTCTATGAGACATTCCCATCTCTGTGCCTGGCTTAGTTAGAACCCTCCTGTGCTTTTCTCAGCTATTTGCATTCTGTTTGTCCTTAGTGATCCAACTCAGATTGCACTCTTCCGTGCTCTTCTCTATTAAACTATAATCCATCTCCCTTTCCCTCACCCTATTGTTGTATCCACAGGAAGGTCGCCCTAACACTTAACATCAATACCATTCACTTTTTTAAAAACCTCATTGAAGAATAATTGACAAATATAATTGAATGTATTCAGAGTGTGCAATGTGATGATCCGATTATACATCCACATTGTTTGATTAGCAAGATCAAGATAATACCATTCACTTTTTAAAAACCTTTTTAGTATTCAATATTCAATACTACTTACTTTTGACTTATCATATTATATATTTGATCTATTTCCAAAATGATGATAAGGTTTAGAGACCACATAAAATAACCTGTCTTTAAAACATTTTTTTCAATGTTTTTTATTTATTTCTGAGAGAGAGACAGCATGAGCAGGGGAGGGTCAGAGACAGAGGGAAACACAGAATCTGAAACAGGCTCCAGACTCTGAGCTCGCTGTCAGCACAGAGCCCAATGCAGGGCTCGAACCCATAAACCATGCGATCATGACCTGAGCTGAAGTTGGATGCTCAATCGACTGAGACACCCAGGTGCCCCAAAATAGCCTGTCTTAAAAAAGAAAGTGAAAATGCAAAACCATATTTGGGAAAGAATAAGTAACATGGGTTAATGAAACTTAAAATCTAGCTGTATATTTCCTGGCAGTCAAAGCAAAAAAGGACCCATTAGATAGCATTTGGCAGTGGCTTACTATTGTGATATGGTGTGTGTGTATTCTTTAAAACTTTTTATCTCCATACATCTTGTCTCACTAACTATAATCCTTGTGATTGCTAGGACTTATTTGGGGAATTGTCCTCTGTAGTCTGTAATACAGTGTGTAGTCTAGCATATGATGAGTTTAACAAAGGAATTGATTGATGGCTAATAATGATATCTGAAGCCATTTTATTTATGTAGAAATTCCAAATAAGTATATAGTAAATATACAAGCAAAAATGTGAACATAAAAAAGAAGACAGAAATCTCAGAGGGAAAATGAGCCTCTGAAGTTGTGATCACTTTAATCAGAAGAAATTTTAAAAAGCATTCATAGCCTACTATTTTTGGACAAATGTCTATACAGATATCTCATAGTACAGCAAACCTTTAGTGAGATAAGAAACTAATTTTATTGGAAATAAATTGTATAGACCAATTTGTGTCATTATCACGAGTAGAATAGGTGATAATATGCTACTCTCTTGAAATATAAATTCATGGCATACCCAGCTTATGAGTTTTCTTTCCCTCCCTAAGTAGTTGTTTTATGAGACTGAAAGGACACTGCGCAGATACACCATGCTGTTCCCTCCACTGTACATCAGGGTTTTATTTCTTCTACTTCTGGAGTTACTTTTCTAAACTTGTCATAAGAGTCTTTTAAAAATGTAGGGAACTAGTCTGGCGCTGTCCAAAAGCAATTTCCATGATGATGGAAATGTTCTATACCTGTGCTGTCTAATACAGGAGCTAGTAACCTCATAAGTTGAGAACTCAGAATGTGAATAGTGTGACTGAGGAACTGAATTTTAAATTTTATTGAATGTTAATTACTTGAAATTTAAATTAAAAGAGCCACAAGAGGCTAGTGACTACAGACTCCACAGAGGCAGCTTTTATAGAGCTGCTTGCCTTTAAAAACAGACCTTTCCTTAACTGATTTGGTATCCTGACCACTGTTTCTTCTATTATCACATGAAGTTTTAAGCTACCGTGTGTTCAAAGTAGAACTTGGGATGATTTTGTTATTTTAAAAGTCTGTGTCATCAAAAGTAAAATTTAGGGAAATTTATTATTTACTGCCATGTACATTGGAGAGAATCACCCCTCTGTCATTATGTTTGTTCTTGGACTCAAAGAAAAACACTTCTAAAATAGGAGTCTCTGTAGAATATAGGCCACCTTTCCTGGCTGTACTGGCAGATGGTACTCTTTGAGTAGAATTAGCTCTTGTAGCCTGGGTCTCTCTCTGTAGAGCATTCTCTGAAGTCCTCTCTTGACCAGACATCTGGTCTCCAAAATCTTCCCAAGGTGGATTTTTCTGTCTGACTGTCTTGTTTTGCTCATAGGAGCAAATGGGAGGGGTTTGCTTTCTCTAGGCCAGCAGGAGCTAGCTTTAACTCTTCCTTTTAATTTTTTTTTAATATGAGGATTCCCACACTTGCTCTTTGAAATGCTATTCTGTAAACTGCTATTTCCTCTAAGCCTGTTATGCCTTTTTTCCATCTGTGTTGAAGTCTCTTTTCCCAGTGGGGCTTTTCTTTCTCAGCTTAGTCATGCTATGTGTGAAGACCCACATCCACACTGCTGGCCTCTGTGACTCATCCTGGGAGGCTTGCTTGCTCCAGGAACCCCACTCACACTATGGTGGAACATCAGGGAGGCTCCAATGAAGCTGGACCTTTCTGAAATCTGCCTCTTTTCCTGGCATCTCTTCTCGTCCAAAGCTACATGAGAAAGGCAAAAATCAAAAATGCCCTTCCCCCCTGCCCCTTTGAGGTAATGCTTTTAGTAAATAAATATTTTTTAGCAACTCTAATTTCCAGTTTATAAGCTACTCTTGTTATTGCTGTTGCTTTTAAAAAATCCATAATCTGGCTAGTAGGAAACCCCGCTAATGCTCCAGTTTTCCTTTTTCCTCCATCAGCAAGCCAAGAGAGTCAATTCTGATGGTTAGATTTTCCTTCCAGTTACAGGTTAAATTGTTTCCCTTTTTGAAATATATTATTCATAAATGTGAACAGTCTCTGAACTCTAGCCCCTCCCATTCGCCAATAGGAGACTGGATACGTGGAAATCGCTCATCTGCCCCATTGGCTGTTCTGGGTTGTGGAGAACTGGGTCTTCACACTGTAAGCTTTCAGGCCAGGGTTTTCCTTGGCCCTCTCCACCCCTCAAGAAAACCCTCTGCCAAGAATGGCGTAGGCCCATGATTTCCCAATCCAGATGGGTTCAGACAATAAATTTCTGACTTGATTTGCTAAAAGGGTCAAAGTTGAATAATATAATTATAATCAAAAACTGACCACTGACTCAAACCCAAGTTTGGCCAATAACTCCTTTAATTAACTTTGTTTTTAAATCACTAAACACATTCTGAAAGTATAAAGAGGAACTCCAACCTGAGTGTCCCATTAGCTGAGAGAAGGCTGACTCAGGTAGTCAATAAAGAAACAACTTTATATACCTAACTAGAGATGTCTATGGGAGAAATCAAGAAGCACACATTATTTTTGATTGTGTAAATTAGCTTGATTGTGCATGAATACCACCTTTTTCCAGTTAAAATACCGTTCATATATATATAATCTATCCTATTATATGTAATATATATTATATGTATTATTTGTACTTAGTCTGAAGCATTTTTACCCATTGTATTATTTTCAAGAAAATATCTTGATTTGAGCTGTGATAATCTGCCCACCCTACACTCCGGTTCTCATCTTGGCACAAGACCTTACAAAATGACCTTACTACTTTAAATCTATGTGCAATAGGGTACCACCCTTCACCAGGCGATAAGCCTGGGAATAGACAGAAGGTGATCTGCAAGGCAACTGTCCCACCTTCCCAAGGAGTCCAGGTCAATCTCTTGCAGAGATCCGGAGGTTCGTTTGCCAGGACAAAAGTGCAGTTATAGGAAAAGTGCAGTTATATGAAACTCCATTAGCTACATTCCAACTGAACTAAGTGGGGGTGGGGGTGGGGAGGGGATATGTGACATTTCTGAAGACTGCTGGAGCTCCCACATATCAAGCCCAGAAAACGGTATGTGTGGCAAAAGTACAGAAGGATCCACAGACTCCTTGCCAGAGGAGAGCTGTCCCAACCCTGACAACGTCACTGGGGTGGGGATTGGGGGGGGCGTCCTTTACACGCTGGCCGCCTCACCTTACCTTGACAACGTCGTCATTGAGATGCTTGGGGTCGCGGTTGACCAAGTCGATCTCCTTGGTGTGCGCGTCGTACACTTGCTTCTCGTTAATCTCTTCTGCCATGGCTTTGTTGTTGGGCTTGTAGATGTTGCCCTGTTCCCGGATGGGGACAGTGTAGAGATGTCCCTGCGAAGGGCGGACGTCCAGGAGGGGGAGGGTGGTCCGGGCAATGGAACGAAAATTTCAAAAAGAAAAACAAGTGATCAGAAGTCGGGCTGGCGGCGGAGCAAACCTCGAGGCTCAAAATCGAACTAACCGCTTAGGCAGCGGTGGCTCTGCGCACAGTAAACTCCTTGGCGCCGCTAGCTTTTTAAGAGGATCGAGCAGAGGACACCACACCCCTCCGTACCAGGCAGGGAGCTCCTGTCTCCCCCGCCCGCCGCCAGGGGTCAGGGCAAACCCCGCGGCGCAGTCTGCCCAGGCCCCCGCCCTGCGCGCCCCAGCTGGCGGAGACCCAGTGGAGACCCCGGCAGGGGAGGGGATCCGATCTCTGACTTCTGCCCAGGCACTTTCTCTGCTACGCCACGCTCGTCCCGAGTACTCCACCTGCTCCATTACCCCGGCCCCGGCCCCCATTCCTACTCTCAGTAATCTCTTCCAGCTCGTCTTTCAGATCTAGGTTGAACCCCCCGACCCATGGGGTGTCCTCATTTTTGTTGCTTCCTGGTCGCATCTCCCTCGCACCTGTTGGCATCCTCCTCCCCACTCTCCCTCTGCCCTCTTTGTCCCTACACTGTTCTCCTCACCCCCGCCGTGGTCACAGCCCGAAAGCCCCCATCTCTGGGCCGAACCATGTGTCAAACCCCCACTCCCTACAACAGTGTTATCTCACCTGCAAGGCGCCCTCGACCCACCCTCAGGTCACTCCTAGGCTGCCGGCCGGTGGCTGAGCGGCGGCCGGGTTTGGGAAAACGAGGTCTCCACACTCGGGCGGAGCCCAAGCGCAGTAGGGTGGTTGGACCGGGTGGTGGTAGTTGGGGGGAGGAGAGGTGCATCCTTCTCCAAACACCCCCGCCAGACGCCAAGATGCAGGTAAAGTTCTTGAGGTGGCCCAAGAGCTTTGGAAAGTGCAAACATGACTCTCTGCCGCTGGAGCCAACCGGTCCAGGTGCCTGGCGGGGAGTCACGGGGACCGTCCCCAGGATTGCGGGTGAATGACTTCCAACCCTGCGTTCCAGCTCGCCGCCTCCCAGCAGTCAGGGGTTGGACCACGGGAGTCCCGAAATAAAGCAGCACCCCGGACCCACCTAGAAATGCATGCTCGGTCCAGCAAGCAGACCTAATTTCATGACCCCCGCCCCCTTTTCCGCCTCTCTCTAGTTTAGGGGGCCCAGGGCCCCTTTTTCAATAGGAAAATCTAAAACATTCCTGCTTCCTCTTCAGCTCCCCACCCAGGCCCATTCTTCAGAGGTGCCAGCGAGAGGAGTGTTCTAAAGTCAAGAGAGGGCTGGGGCAAGGAAAGCAGTCGGAATATTTGGAGTGGGAGATAGCAGAAGGAGGCACTCCTGGCGTTCCTCTGGGCCCGGCGCGCACCCACCCAAGCCTACCTCGGAGTCTACGTATTTGCCCCCAGACATGCTGGCTCGTGGCTGGATGAAGCCTCTGAGATTTCCCTGGGCTGTTATTTAAGGGAACTGAGGAAGGAAGATCTTGTATTGTATGGGGGAAAAAAAGGCGCTGGCGGGGGGGCGGTGGCTGGGAGGGAGCCTCCTGGCCTCCGGCCAAGGGTTTGTTCTGCTCGCTGTTGGCCGGGACTTGCGCTGCGCTGGGTCTAGGCACATCCCCAAGGTTCTGGCAGCGGAGGGCGGGGAGCGCCCGCAGGGAGGAAAGAGCACTGAAAAAGCGTTTCACCCGCTCTGGGTTGCTTGGGCAGATAATTTTAAACCTGGGGCAAGATTTTCCCAGTTATGAACCACTGAGAGGCGTCCTGCGGAGAGCGAATGTTTTTGCAGTGCATCATCCTTAAAGGGGTAGGGAGTGCAGGGATCCGGTGCTCAAGCAGAGATGCCCAGTATGGGCACCAGAGCTTCAGAAAGAATTCTGCTCTGTTCTGAGCCGTTCTTCCCATCGCCCACGTTCCATCGCTGCTCAAGACACAGCTAGCTCCCTGTTTCACAGAGGAAGGGATGAAATGTGGCCTGGGAACTTTAGGTGCATTTCATCTAAACACAAGGAAGGAATTTGTGTGGGTGCGTGTGTGTGGTATGCTTTTGGTGACGATCCTTTACATCCAGTCGATGAGGATGGAAATTTGGAGAAGCAGGCATGCAGAATTTAATATTTCCCAAGCCACTTCTGAAATTTTCCCAAATGCTTTGAAATAAATGAAAATGTTAAAGTTTACTGATCTTTTTGGAACAAAGGAAATTTATGCCAGACGTTATGCCATATTTACAAAATACATAAATTATTTACAATTGTAGAAATATTTAATTGGAGCTGCAAGTTTATCATATAGGAGGATTTTTTTTTTCTTTCTAATGTACTTGCTTGTGAGTTAGAGGAGACTTTGTTTCTCTACTGATTGATTAGAAGTTTAAAAAATTGTTAGCAATTAAAATGTTTTATCTATTCCTGAATTCGGGGCTGCTTTCTTTATTATAAAGCAGTATAAGATGAATTAAACAACAAACAATCATTTTACATTTAGGCTATAGTAAGTCAAGAAATTCACTATTCAGAGAGGACATTTTAACTAAGGTTCCATATGCAATCAAAAGTAAAATTATGGCTTGGAATAAAAAAGCTGAGAATAAACTGAAGGGGTACAGGTTAGATTAAAAATACAGGCAACCTGTACATAAAGGTGGGGCCACAAAAGGAGGAGGAGAAAGAGGAATAGAAGATGGAACTCTTAGAGTTAATTATCTAGCTGGACAGAAGATATGAAAATATAGAAGAAACTATAAAGGACAGGCTACTGTTGATAGCAAAAAAATAGATAATTAAAAAAATTTAATTACATGGTAGGGCTTATGTCACAAATGTTGGCATTACCTTAATTATGCTGGTGAGTCATTATTAGAATACTAAAGATTTTCTAAAAAAAATCGGGATTTTAAATGTTTATTTCTGCCAAATTTCATTTCTAAATTCTTTGAACAAATGTGTGTTAACAAACATGATATGCTAGGAAAGAAGAGTGTCAGGGTCAATGTGGTGTGTGGTGCCCAGTCCACCTCTAATGATTGCTGAAAAACTGCTGCTTATCTAACTCTTCCTTCATAAGTGTTGGTTGCAAAAACAGTTACGGTTATGTTCTTTGGAAAAATGTGGAAACCCTTTCCCATCTATTGTTATTCAGTCTTCAGCTGTGATGAGTAATCTTGACTGTGAAAAAAAGTCAACAGGAACAGGGAGAGAGTGTGTCCTGCATTCCAGCAAGGAATGGACTTTCGGGGAGGCCTGTGAGTGAATGCTTCACTAGCACTCACCGGAGGGAAATCCATGACGAAGCCAAACCAACAGCAGCACACAGAATCATAATGATCACTGAAGCTTTGTCAACACCAAAATGAATTCCTAATGAGAGGAAAAACCACAAACTCTTCATTAACCTGCCTCAACAAGAAGCTAGAACCGAAAAGAAACATTGTATTCTGGTTGTAATAGCTAAATTGGGAAATTGGCTCCAACTTCGTGAGAAATAAAGATAGAAGAACATTGTTAGCATAGGTATAAGATTCGAAATGAATAGATGATGTAGAAAACAAAATATTTTTTTTTGATGCCCCCACAGATAACTTTAGGCTTGGAGGCAAGTTAATAACTTTCTCCAAATCATTTACTAAGAAATGACTAAATGGCAACTCATTTGGCCTTTGTTTATTTTTTTAAAGAAACAGCCTTAAAGGCCAGCTTATGCATTATATGTTACTGAATATATAGAGCTAAAAGGGACACCATTCATCTAAACCCATCCATTTTAGAGATGAGGAAATTCAAGTCTAAATACATAAAAATGATTTGTTCTTAAGGAGTTTTGTGGGGTAATGAAACATTTTAAAGTTGATAAATAACTAGAGCACCTGTTAACTGATGGGGTTTTGTGATGGGGGTTTAGAGCTGATGGCTAAGAGAGAATTCTTGAAGACATCTTTGGTGCAAAAAGGTAATTTTATTAAAGCACAGGGACAAGACCCATGGGCAGAAGAGCTGCTCTGGAATTATGAAGGGTGATTCGTTATACATCATGGAGTTGGGGGAGATAAAGTCAAAGGGAAGTTTCTTAAAGGGATTTCCATGTGCTAAAGAAGACTCACAGGATCCTGGAGGCCTAGCTATTGTCAGGCTAAGGTGGTTTTTCCTTCTAGCAAGCATTAACATTAAGACAGTAGAGCATTCCTGGACTTTAGGCTATTGAAAGGATTGCCCCCCCCCTTTTTTTTTTATAACTATACTAAGATATTTGTAAGCTGATGGAGACTCTTACCAGTTTAATCATTTGTTTTCTGTCCTTTCCTTTGTTGTTGGACAACCAGGAATGCCTGAGGAATATCACACATATCCCACCTTGGGGTGGGTGGGGAGTGGTGGTGCGCTAGCTTGTGCTTGGCCCTCAGCTTGCCTTATGGTCCCTTATCATTAACAATTTATGGGACATAGGATTTTTAAGTAGTCTGGTGAGGACCTACTTATTTAGGTCCCCCTTATGCCATTGATAGTTGGGGGAGAGTGCCCATAAAGGACTTCATAAGGGGAGAACCCCATCTGCTTCATGTGACTACACCTGATTGCCAACACCTTGTTACTAACCACCAGTGTAGGTGGGTTTCCTGACATAGTTTCCTTAATTGCAGCTTCAAGGTTATGTTTATTCATTCCACCTTCCAGGAACTCTGGGTCCCTATGCCATGTGTAACTTCCAAGTGATCCTTAACCCCTTTGCCACCAGCCGCAGGACCTCAGCCATGAACACTGGCCCATTATCTGATCCCATAGTGATAGGGATCCCAAAATGAGGAATGATTTCGTTTAGAAGAAATTGAGCCACTTTGTGTGCCCTTTCTGTGCGAGTAGGAAAGCTTCCACCCAGCCTAAGAAAGTACACATGAAGACCAACAGATATTTATAGGCTCGGACCCAGGGAAGCTCAGTGAAGTCCACCATCATATTTTCAAATGGGGCTTTCCCGATACTCTGCACCCTAGGGGCAGCCTTGGTTGCCTGACGTGGGTTATTCTGGGCACACATTTTACATTAGTCACATACTGCTTGGGTTATGCTGGAGAGTCAAGGAATGTGGAAATGTTGGCTCAACATAGTCTTAAGAGCTATCTGGCCAATATAGGTTTCCTGATGGAACTCCTTGACAAAAGCTGGAGCCAGGACCTCAAGACTTGATACTTGGCTGTCTTCAAATTTCTACCATCCACCTGGGAGGTAGCTTCCATTTTCAGTCTTAAACCAGGTACTCTCTTGTTGTGAGTAATTAGGGTCCCATTCTGCCCAATGAACTAGGGGACAGTGCAGTGGTTAAAGCCTCTGATTCACTGTTCCTTTGGAGGCCACAAGCTTTGCCTCTTGGTCTGCCTGCCTTAGGGTTTCCCCATGCAGCCATGTTGTCTCCCATTTGATGTCTCTGACAATGCATGACTGCCACTCTTTTAGGGGCCCACATAGTGTCTAAGAATTTAGGGATTTCCTTCCCATATTTTTTGCCTTTTCCTCCTGGGTTTTTTAGAAACTTCTCTTTATATAAAGCTCCATGTCTGTGGAAGGTGATGAACACATACTTAGAGTCTATGTATATATTAATATGTATCCCTGCCACCAGTTGGAAGACTAAGGTTAGCACTTCTGACTTCTGTGCCAAAATCCCCTCTGGCAGGGGTTTGGTCTCAATGACAGAATTCAGGGTCACCATGATGTACCCTTCAAGAGTTGCCCCCTCTTTCATAAAACTGCAATTGGTGAAATACTCAGCGTCAGGATTCTTGAAGGGCTGGTCCCTCAATTCTGGTCGGCTGGTGAACACCTCATCCATGACTTCAGTGCCAATCATAATCTGGTTGACCTGGCCCAACAGGCAGTAGGGTTGCAGGATTTAGGGTCCACACTACTTCCAGGTGAATGCACAGGTTCTCACTTAGTATTGCCTGATACCTGACCATCCTGGTGTTGGTTAGCCAGTATTGTCCTTTGCATTCCATTAATGTCAATACTGAATGTTGCACTTAGACTATTAATTCTTGTCCTATAGTTAACTTGTCATCCTCAGACACTAAGAGGGCCATGGCTGCCAAGGGCCCATAGGTAAGGTGGCCAGCCTTGGGGAACAGAGTGAAGCTGCTTGGAGAGATATGCCACTGGGTGATGCCATGATCCCAACATCTGGGTTAGGACTCCTACTATGATGCCAGTACATTCATGAACATACAAGAAGGGCTTGGACATGTCCGGGAGCCCCAGATGAGGTGTGTTGGTGAGGGCCCATTTGATCTCTTCAAAGGCCCTTTGCTGTATTTGCTCCCATAATAGAGGTTCCCACTCTCCCCCTTTTGTGGCCTCATAAAGGGGTTTTGCCAAGACTGAGAAGTTAGGTATCCAGATTCTACAGAAACCTGTGGCCCTGAGAAACTCCCGAACCTGACATTGGGTCAATAGGACAGGGATCTAACAAATGGCCTGTTTTCTCCCTGGGTGGGCCAAGTTGGCACTGCCCTTGGGAGAGGTAAAAGCCAAAGTACTTGATTTTCTTTTGACAGATTTGGGTTTTTTTCCTTGAGATCTTATAGCCAGTTTCCCATAGGAAGTTAAGGAATTCCTTCCATGCAATCCTCCTGAGACCTCACAGCTAGCAGTAAGTCATCTACATATTGAAGCAAGACGCACCCACGTACATCCACTGGGAAGGCTTGTAAGTCTAAGGCTAATGCAGTGCCAAAAATAGTTGGGGAATTTTTGAACACCTGAGGCAGTCTGGTCCAAGTCAACTGGCCCTTGTCTTTGGGCATTCTTCCTTCCACACTGCCTGGTCATGGTTGACAAACACTGTAGTTACTACTTCCAGCAACTGACTGTCATTTATGCTGGTGAAACCCTCTAGCTTTTATAGCTTTTGCTGTGTGTCCCCTTGGGCCTGACCTATGAAAGCCACATTGGCCATCAGCTGGTTAACAGGTGCCTTTGGAACAAAAGGGGTGTAGAGATAAAAGGCCTCACATAGTCTCACAGAACTGGCTCGGGCTCTCCTCAGGTCTCTGGAGCACTTCTGATGTTTTACTCATATTTATGGCCTTTTCCTCCTTTCCTTCATGCCATTTAGAAGGGCTTCTTGATACTATTCAGTCCTTACAAGCCCTCCATCTACACCTGAGTCATTGGGGTCCCATTTGGGGTCCTACCCAGGGAATTGAGCCCTAGCATAAGCCTGGGTGTCTAGCATCACAACCAGAGCATTCTCCTCTAACCATTTTAGGGTCACCTGGGTAATTCAGTGATGCTCCTGCATGTCAAAGGGGGTTAGGAGGAGTTGGTGGCCGTCCTTCCAGGTAGGTTTTTGGGTTTGAATTATGGACTGCATTAGTTCAATCATGCCCTGGAGCTTTTTCATATATGAGGGAGTATGGTGCTTCCAGTTTAGGAGGTCCGTAGTGGTAAAGGATTGTTGCACAAAAACACTCTGGCCCCCTCAGCTATGGCCTTCCTGATTATAATAGATGGGTCCCCTAGTTTTCTTCAGTGGCATCTTGTAGGGCTCCCCGGTTGCTGCAGGGAGGGACTGTTTCTATTGGCTTGATCTTCTAATTGCCTTCCAGGAGTGGTGTATGAGGTTAGGACTGGTAGTCTGGATGAGCCAGTCACATCCGGAGAGGCCAGTGATGCTAGAAGTGGCAAGTCTTTGGGACTAGGGGCAGGCTCTGGTGGGATTTTGACAGCCAGGGCGGCTGAAGGCGCAGGTGGCAGTGAGGGGTACAGTGAGGCATATGGTGGTAAGGTCCCTCAGGCTCTCCTTACAGTATGGGTTTTTCAGTTTTGGCTGGCATTTGGAGAAAACTGTGACACCAGCCATCATAACTTTACAGCTCTCTTCAATACAGACTTTTAGCCAAAGCTGGGATAGGACCAGGTCTTGCCAGCAGTCAATGTAAGGAAATTGGTAGGGTTGGCCTGGACCTCCCACAATTAACCTTGAACACTCAGGCCAACTAATTCCTTATCAACTGAATCCTCAGAGGGCCAATCAATTTCATAAAGTGTCGGGGCGCCTGGGTGGCTCAGTCGGTTGAGTGTCCAACTTCTGCTTAGGTCATGATCTCGCGGTTCGTGGGTTCAGGCCCCATGTCTAGCTCTGTGCTGACAGCTAGCTCAGAGCCTGGGGACTGTTTCAGACTCTGTTTCTCTTTCTCTCTCTCTCTCTGACCCTCCCCTGCTCATGCTGTCTCTCTCTCTCTCAGAAATAAATAAAACATTAAAAAAAATTTTTTTAAAGTGTCTGGAGCTTTTTGGGAGTTAATTTCATACCATAATCTCCTGAAAATCCCTTTTTGAAATTCCTCACCATACACTCTAGGGGAATCAGTTTATTCTGCTTTATACCCATTTCCTCTCACTAAGGGACAACTTTCATGCACAAGAGAGGAAAAAGGGAGGAAGGGGGGACTAATTTGGCGAGGACACGATTCAGCTTCATCTGTTTCTGGCCTCTCTCCTCTTGGAGATATTTCAGGCACCTCTTAGCATTGGTGGGTTGTCTTGGGCCTTTCCATTTTGAGTATTTTTTTTTAAAATATTTTTATTTATTTCTGGGAGAGAGAGAGAGACAGCATGAGCAGGGGAGGGTCAGAGAGAGAGGGAGATACAGACTCTGAAATAGGCTCCAGGCTCTGAGCTGGCAGTCAGCACAGAGCCCAACGCGGGGCTCGAACCCACAAACCACGAGATCCTGACACAAGCGAAAGTCGGACGGTTAACCGACTAAGCCACCAGGTGCCCCTCCATTTTGAGTATTTTAAATGATTTTATTTCTATTTATTTTCTCAAAAAATAAACTATTTTTATATTTTAAAACCTTTCTGATCACGATGGATGAGAAAATATTCTTTTCATACTATTTCTTTAAATTAACTTCATTCTGCTTATTTGTAAAATGGAAAACAGATTGATATCTACCCAGTAACAGTGCTATGAACATTTAATGAGGTAGATGCATTTAAAGCACTGAGCATAATGCCTAAATCATACCAGATGCTAGGGTTAGGGACACATTTCAGCCTATAGATTCAGAATTGAAATAAATGTATTTTACTTTAAAGTTTTTTTTTTTATTGTAGAATAGTTCATCCATCCAAGATACAGAAAATAGTCTAATGAACACCAACTATCAAGCTTGATCAAATAATATCATTTTGCTTTATTTGCTTCAGATTATTTTAAAATGGAAAACTGTGGATACTACTGCAGTCCCTTGTGGGATATAACTTTCTCTGTTTTTTGTAACTATTATAGGAAAAAAAAATAGGCTAAAATAGGCAGAGAGGAAAAGGATTAGAACTTGAGGTCCCTAGGTGGGGAAAGACATATTTTGGAACACTGTTGGGAGTGTCTGACCACAGCAAACTCCCTCAGGTGACTCCCCCTTTCAGGTTTCCTTTAGGAATTTGACAAAAGAACTGACTAAAAATAAGTAGACTAAAAAACCTGTGACCCACAAGGATCTGGTATGGCCATAGGCCACCCCTCATACAATGGATATGAGCCAATCAAAAATGGACAACCCAGCACCTAGAGTTATCCAGGCAATAAGGATAAAACCTGAGAAGAAACAAGGGAGAAGGACAGGGGAGGGGCAACCAGAGCCTTATAAAACAAGGACCTTTGCCTATTGTCAGCAGGCATTCACTTTCGAAGGTACCCTCTTTGTAAAGAGAGCTTCCCCACTTTTCTTCCTTTCTAATCTTATCCTCTAATAAACTTTTGCCTGCTGCTCATTTTGTTTCCACCTCTTCATTCTTTGAAATGATGAGACAACAAATCTCAGGTATTGTGTTAAAACAACAACAACAACAACCCTGCAAAGTAACTGAACTTAATTTCTTTCACAAACCCCCATTCCTTCAGCTCAGTCCATTTCTGGTTTCTGCCACTTTCTTAGGATTGCACCTAAATTCCAGGGGGGTATATGAATTGCCAAGGCCTCTCAGAATGAATCCGTGGAGGAGTCTCTTAACTGTGTGTCTTAGATCTGCTGATAGATACATCATCATTCTGTCTGTCCTCAATTATTGGTCCACTCAGGGCATAGCTACTCTGTCCTTTATGGTCATTCAATATGCCCTTTACAGATAAAGACACTTTTTGCTACTTCTCCTTTTTTCTTGGGGTCTACTTACATCTAATGAATTTGGGTGGGCAGGCCTGATGTAGCAGCATGGAGCCTCCCATGGTGAGTGTGGTGTAGAGAAGAAATTTCTTGCCTTGGTGCAGAGAAACTCTAGTGGGTTGCTGCTCACAGATCTTGAGCACAAATATCTCAGCTATTTACACAGATCTACGGGTTGGGTGGTCTCGGGCTCAGTTGAAGTAGACTAGGGTGGCTGGGACAGCTCTGCTTTTCATTCCAAGTCTGTGCGGGCTCTGTTCCATGTCTCTGTCCTCCTTGGACCAACAAGCTATTGAGAAAGATTCTTGTCATGATCAAGAAGTAGGAACCAATGAGAAGTAAGGGAGATGATTCATTTTCAGAAATACTAAATAAAAGCTGTGCGGTCTATTTAACAGTAGGTTTGCAACCTATTGGAAATATGTACAAACTGTCCCTACACCAGATGGAGTTCCAAACCCTTAGACACTTCACTTCCTGGTTTTTCTTACCCTCTTCATTTCTGGGGTTATTTTCATGGGTTTTGCAGTGAGCATGCACCAAAGAACAGAGTAGGGTGGGTTTAAAAGTCTCTGTGTCACCTCAGGAAATGCACATGTGTTCCAGTCAGACTACTTTTTGCCTTCCATGGGCATAGGCAACTTCTGGGTAAGGCTGTAACCTCTGTAGTACTCAGCCAATGAGGATCTAAGGGAGGGACTAGGCTAGGAGATAAATTGTCAACTATAAGTACCTTGAGTGTGCCTGTTCTTCAGATACCCACTCTTGCAAGAACATTGATTAAAGCCTCTCTTCATTGTGCTCCAGTCTCCATGTCCCTCCTTTGATTAGGTCAATGGGTTTATTTCTAACACAGCTACAAAAGGGGACAAGGAAAATTATGCGACAGGCTCCCAGAAGCCTACACCTGGAAATAACACACTGTTACTTCTGCCCCATTCTGTGGGTCCATGCAAGTCACATGACCTAGACTAAAGTCAAGGTCTGGGAAGTGACTTTCATCAATGGTGAGGCAATGGCAAGGCTGTGAATACAGGAAGGTGTGAAGAGCACAAATCTACATTAAATGTATTGGTCATTAGGAATTGGTTTTTGGTTTTCAATTTTCCATGTTTTAATCTAGTTTGTGAGATATAAATAACCTTTTGCTATCTTTTATTTAATTCTCATAAAGCTTTATATTTTAAAAATCTTCCCATTAAATAGTTGGTAACAAAAAAACATTCTCTTAATCTTAAATGCAAACTTCTATATGAAGATTCTCACATATGATGCTTGACAGAAGGGCTCAGAGAGAGGAGCCTAGACTAGTCACAGGATACACTCTCTTGCCTTAAAACAGAATGTGATTTTCCAGATAGTTGACACTTTATCTTACTTTGAAAACATTAGGCTATCTCTTGTTATCACTGTCATCGCCATTATTATTATTATGGATTAATTGTTCTGGATTATTATTATTATTGTTCTGATGAAGCTTGTGATTTTCTTTGAAAATGTAGCAAAATATTATCTCTAAAAGTAGGTGTTCAAAACTTACAGCCTCACATTTTCTTTTATCTGTAAAATTTTTTCCTTGAGATATTATCTTTAACAAGTTGTATTAAAAGCAAAATCATAAAACAATCTGGGTTTTCATCTTAAAAGTAAATTTGAATATTGAGGAAATGATAAATGATAAGTAAACACAAATCACACTGAGCTCTTTTAAATTTGTACTTAGATCCATGTAAAATTCCAGGTTCAATTTACCATCTCATTATGATGACATAAGAAATCAAATTAACTTCTATGAAATGGGGTTATCTACCTACCTTGACTATTTTAATAACTGGATTATAACAGCCCTAAGAAAATAACTGGTCTAGCATTCTTTAAGTAGGGAAAATCTTAGTCCAAACTTAGAGCCCTGTAGTAATATAACCTAGGCATAATGCATTCAGAAAGCATGAAGTAGGTAAATAAATATTTGGCTCATTTTTTTCATCTAGATAGATTTATATCAATAATAAAAATAATAATTACAGTCTTATCTAATCCAAGACTGAAAATATTTATTGTAATGCTTGGACATAGCAATTTTCAGAAAAATTGGGGTCAAGTGGTGAACAAGATTTCTACATTACATCTAATTGAGAGAGGAAGAATATTTAGATATGTGGACAATGACTACATTTCCTCCTATTCAGGCAAAATGAAATTATGAGCACCCTTTACAAGTATGGAAACTCTATAAGTCTTATCCAACTTATGACTAACTCATAGAAAAACCTAATAGGACATTGAAATATAATATAGTATGATATAATATAACATATATCTGCAATATTTACCATTTTATAGTATACTACTAAAATGTTTAAACAGCATATTAGAACATCACATATTTTATTTTTACAAATAATTTAAAAATTCCATTTTTTAAAATTATAATCAAGATGATTATAATCAAATGATAAAGAATAAAGTAACATCATCCCAAGAATACTACTAACAAGTATAAGGAGATACAGATGCCATATTTTTCTTAAGTTAATGTAAATATTTGGGAGGATGCCTCCACAAAAGCCCTTTGTTTTGTAACCAACCCATCTGGCTTTAAGTCAGAGCTCCATTATATAACAAAGGAAACTCTCTTTCCTTTTGGCCCTTTCCCTAGTAAATAAAGTATTTACCAGGAGTTACTTTTACCTGGGAAAAATTTATCTATACAACCACTCCCTGTGAGGCAATGATGCTTAGTCATAAAGCATTTCACTCTTCCCCTGCCCCCAAAAAATATATTTATACACATACACACACATAAGTTCATATTGACCATTAAGTTTTTCCACTAATTTCAGAGACAATCTGTGATTGCAACATCAGCTTTTGCACCTACTAGAGGATGGGATTAATTCTGCACTGCTGGCTTTGCCTTCAACAAATTCAGCTTACTTCAGAGGAAATATGAATGTGTTTGAAAAGCAGGTGTGAGGATTATAGTTATGGGACAGATTGTAGAATCCTTTGATAAGGCCCAACAAATATTTCCATCAGTTTCTTCTTTTCTCTGTCTGCAGCTGTTTCATGGTCATCACTCTCCATGTCTTACTCAAGTTTTACTAGGACTTTCTTACTCAAAGTACAGTCTGGGGAGCTACAGCATCGGCATCAGCGTGGCCTGAGAACTTGTTAGAATTCAGAATCTCAGGCCCAGTTCCTGATTTACTAAATCCAAATCTTCACTTTAACAAGACCTTCAGGTTGTTTGTATGCACTGTAAACTTTGAGAAGCTGTGATCTGGGGGAAACTTGAAAATGCACATTCCTCTGAGGGCATTGTAAAAGCAGGAGTTATGCCAGCAAATACTACTTTCCAATATGAGAACTATAATTGAAGACATGCGCACCCCCCCCCCAATTACATGCAAAAAGAACCTTTACTTGATGGGAAGAACAGGGGAACTGAAGCCTAGATGACTTCACAGGGAATCCCAACTCCACAAGAGGAAGTAACAAACATACTATTAAAGAAATATTTGTAAACACATTGAAGGAAGCATCATTTAAGGGGGAACCCTACAGGCTTAGTTGACCAAGTTGCTTGCAGAGAACTGGCAGTTCTTTTCATTTCTATAAACTGAAGGCTTCTTGGAATGTGAAATCAAGAATTGCAAATTGGGTAGCAGCCAATATGATTTCTTTTTTTTTTTTTTTTTGCTATGAAAGGTCTTGAGCTATATTAAACTATCCCGTTAGCCACACCCAAAAAGTATTGGCCTGTAATAAGAGTTGAGGCAGCACTGGACTGTTAACTTTATAAGAAGACAGAGAAGTTTCTTAGGAACTGCTTTAAAGTAGCCCAACCTCATCTTGCACCATGAAGTGTTTCATGCTGGGCAGAACTCACTGCAGATTTTAAGGCTGGAGAAATTTCCCTTTATAATTCTGAATATTACTTCAACTCTAAGTATCATGAAAGCATGAAAATTTTTATTTTTTTATTTTTTTCTTTTATATTTTATTTCTAGGAGAGAGAGAGAGAGAGAGCGCGTGAGCAGGGGAGGGTCAGAGAGAGAGGGAGATACAGACTCTGAAATTGGCTCCAGGCTCTGAGCTGGCAGTCAGCACAGAGCCTGATGCGAGGCTCGAACCCACGAACCACGAGATCATGACCTAAGCGAAAGTCGGACGCTTAACCGACTAAGCCACTCAGGCACCCCATAAAGCATGAAAAATTTTAAATAAATCCCTAATTCAATATGCAGTATTGAATCTGCCTACATTTAATCTGCCTCAGATAGATTAATGTTCATCATTCCCTAAGTTCTTCCAGGAAAAATATTTTGCAATCTTGTTTTTACCATTTCCCTTTGTTTGAATGTATTTGTGATCACAATCTTACTGTGTGTATATATCTACTCTAATAGAATTTTCACTTAAGAGAAATCCACTTAGGCTTTCTCTCTCAGGAAAAAAATAGTTTTAATAAAATTGTTACTTTGTACAGAAGTTTTCATGTTTCATGTGGCCCTTTAATTACCTTTAGAGTAAATAATACCAATATCTCTGACTCTTTTTCAGTGGTCTATTTCAAATTTTTAATTATGATAGGATCTTCCTCTCATCTAAATAAAATGTGGGGCACCTGGGTGGCTCTGTCAGCTTTGGCTCAGGACATGATCTCACAGTTGGTGGGTTTGAGTCCCAGGTCGGTCTCTAGGTTGACAGCTCAGAGCCTGGAACCTGCTTCAGATTCTGTGTGTGTGTGTGTGTCTCTCTCTCTGCCCCTTCCCTGCTCATACTGTCTCTCTCTCAAAAGTAAATAAACATTAAAAAATGTATATAAATAATTCACTTGAGTGCTCACTTGTTTCTTCTGCATGATAACAAATGATTTTTTGGTTTGTTTTTTTTTTTACAGTGCTTTGATTATGCCCCTTTCATACCATTTCCACTCCATGCATAACCCATACACAAGGAGCCCATGAAATTGACTGTGTTAAATACTCTGTGGAGATTATCCCACACTATTTACATTTGTTTATATTATTTAACCCCAGATAATGTGTCCTATTCCTGTAACTGCCTCAGCTAGGTCATATCTAAACTCGAGAGGGTGTTCAATTTATCTTATATTTCATTTTACGTATTCTAGTGTCACAACTTCTCATCTTCAATATTGTTCCCTATTTTAATATTGATTAGTTTATGGCTGTCACTTTGTGAGAAAATACAGATGTAAAAAATATTTGCCATTACAGACATGTTTATTTGGTGATTACTTGGGTGCATTGCAGTTTACAAAATTTTAATCAAAAAGAATATTAATTTTTTTTAAATTAAATCATTTAAGACAAAGTTCTAAAGACATCAAGATCATATTGTATAGTTCACTTAGTTTTTGTTTGTCTCATAGCAAAATGTTGCCCTTCAAAGCCATCTAAACTGTTCAATTCATTGGACTGGACAGGAAGGCGGAGGAGGAGAAAGAGAAAAGGAAGAGAGGAGTAGGTGGATCTGTTCTAGACATTGCCAATACCGGGAAATTTAAAGTTCATGTCCTATAATACGCTCTAGCATAACTATTATTGCAAAGCACAGATAGCATTACTATTTTAGATATGAGTGAAAACTCGAGAGAAAATGTGTATCAGGGTCACAATACTTGTTATGACTATAGAAAAATGTTTACTAAATTTTTATATGTGTACAATAGAATAATGTTCTACAATAACACTGAATACCTTAGTAAAAATTACATATATATGTATAACTTTTTAATAATAATATATACACATACAAATGCTGACTAGCACACACCGCTATTGCAATCCTAAATTATACAAACCTATTACAAAGCAATTAGACAATATAGAACTATACAATTAATATGATTGAATACATTAATCCAGCTTTTCTGCTTTTGAAAATTAATCATGAGCAAATTACTCTATAAGAGGAAACAAATTTATATATGGTTTTCTTTGGCAGATCCAAGATTAAACAACTGCCATTAAGATTGGATATCATTAAAAGATGTACAAACTGACAAGAAACTTCCAACCAAATAAGAAAAGATACAAAATATGTCCTCTGTCTAGAAAAATATATGCTTAGTCTAAATAGAAATTATTACTATAACTGTTAATATTTTATGTGTCAAACTGTTAAGTGTTGAGGAGAAATATCATCATTGTGCTTTTGATACATATTAAGGATGTCTTTGTTAAAGATAGTGAAATTTTATGAAATTTACAAAAGATAGGAATAATAGTATTTAAAAAATATTTTTCTGACCTAGGCTAGAGTGTAGGGTCTAGAGCACTAATCATAAAGAGAAGGAAAGAGTATGTTCAGGAGAGCAGGGTATAAGGCTAGGAAAGGGCTCAGGGATCAGAAGGGGGCAGAGTGATGAGGGTACAGGGAACTCAGGTACCAGCCTGAGAGGAGCTCTTACCACTGAAAACTTGGAACTAACTCCATTGATAGGAGAAAGGAAAAAAAGGGTGCTTCTCAGGGCAGGAAAGGTGACATGACTGAATGATGAATGAAAAAGAAGAATTTGGCTGGAAGGGAGAACAAATCATTAGAACAGCTATGACACATGGTAGAAATAGCAAATCATTTCTGTAGTGATTAAGAGCCTAGACTCTGGTGTCAGATTCTCTTGGCTCAAATCCTGACTCCCATTGTGATACTGGGAAAATCCCTCAACTGCAGAGCCTGAGTTTACTCTTCTGAAAAATGGGGATGATGATAAAACCCATATCATTGGGTTATTGTGCAGGTTAAATAAATCCCTAGCAGGTAATAAATGCTCACCAAATGTAAATGTTATTGTTTGTACCAGAGATCTGAATTCACCTGCTGGTATAAGGCATTAAGGATTCCAACCAGTTTCCCCCTCAGTAAAAGAAGCATGTTAATCCTTGCTACTTGCCTCACTGGGAAACTGTGTGTTTATCCCTGCAACTTTCTAAATGACTCCTTGTTTCACTGTCCCAGTTAGCTGAACCAGCAGTTGGCTGGAACTGGTATGCCATTCAGCTAGAGAAGCAGGTCCTGCTTACTGCCCTTCCCTCCCCTTTTGTTACTGGCAGGTGCTCGATGACAAGCTACTAGGAGGCAAGGAAAGAAAAGAATGCTCCAAAGATGACCTTTTGCTCCAATCTCTTCCTGATGCATTTATGTCTGGGAAAAATATTTGCCCTTGCTTACATGCTGTTTCCCGCTCTGAGTCATGTCTCTTCCTTTCTCTCATCATTTTCCACCCCTACCTTTTCCTATAATGGCAAAAAACACTTCTCCAGCCGTGCAGCCAAGCTAAGTGACCTAACACGTCCAAGTGCAGGCAGATAGGTGTCTCTGTCCTATTTTTGGATAATTGTTGAAGTGGTGTCCTCTGATTTCTGTGACTGCTGCATGGTCTGTCTTTGCTACAGACACATGACAACAGTCAACAGTACAGAGAGGCAAGGTGGGAGAGAGACAGATGGTCAGACTTTGTAGGGCACTTTATACTTTAACTTTTGCTTTTCTGCATTGCCTTTAGGGCACATGGTGGTAGCAAAGCCCTCATGACCCCTTGTAGCATTTTTTATTCAATAAGACATACATAACATTTCTTTATGGAGAAAAGGAAAGTCTTTAGAAAGTCCCTCTATCCCTGCTAATTTTCCATTGTCCCCCTTCACTAGAGGTTTGAGGCAGGTGTGTCCTAAAGCAAAACTGTGATGTGTGATGGTTGTGTCATTGGAGCCTCCTATTTTCCCTTTTCCTGTCCCAGTTTGATCTTTGGTGCTGTGTCTTTTAATCAGTGTATGGTACTCTCATATGGAACTCAGGTCAAGGCCTTCATGCTCAGGTCCTTTATGTAGTTTTCAATATCCCCTTCTTATTCACATTAAAGTAATGGATGGCTGGGGCACCTGGGTGGCTTAGTCAGTTAAGTGTCCAACTTTCGCTTAGGTCATGATCTCGCGGTTCGTGGGTTCGAGCCCCGCGTCGGGCTCTGTGCTGACTGCCAGCTCAGAGCCTGGAGCCTATTTCAGAGTCTGTATCTCCTTCTCTCTCTGACCCTCCCCTGCTCACGCTGTCTCTCTCTCTCTCTTCTAGAAATAAATTTTAAAAAATATTAAAAAAAATAAAGTAATGGATGGCTGTTTATAGATATAAATATTACCCTACACAAGGGTACTCTTTACTTAAGCAAGCATCAAAATGAAATGTTCTATTAGGGGCAGTTCAGATATAGTCCAAAAAAAAAAAAAAAAAAAAAGGCTGAGGAGTGGGCACAAAAATGTTTTAAAATACAACAAAGGGTGCCTTCTTTTGCTCATTTTGCTGTTTGGGGGTGAATAGGGAGAGGAGATTTCGATGATTAAATTGTGGAAGCCCAAATTATTCTTACTCTTACAAATTATTGTGTGAATATCTATTATATCTTTATCCTCTGCTTTTTTCTCCTATAATTATTTCCCTTGTCCTCCCCACAGTATACCTTGAAGGAAAGAAATATACCAAATCCTGGTAGGGATTAGTGGTGGTAAGTTTTCACTGTAGCACTGCCTACATTTTTTTTTTTTTTTTTTTAGTTTCTTAATGTGTAGCCTTGTAAAAATTCTGTAAGCTCATGTTATCTTAAATAAACATTCTAAAATGACAAAGTTGCAAGCTAAAAAAAACCTGAGCCATTATGTATATGATTTCTCTGCTATGCTATTTAATTTGTCCTGGGATTAAAATGAGACAACATATGGGACTCGGTTTTGTAAAACGTAAAACTCCATGAAACAATCTTTTAGTATTACACTTTTCAAAATGGGAAATAGGATACTAAAAGAAATAACAATGTTTTAGAACACCAGAAAATATGTTTTCAAATGAGTTTTTAAGTGCTAGTATTTCCTACCCTTGAGAAATGAAAATAAATTTAAGATAAGAGAATTAAGAGTAAAGACAAACATTACCCCAAAAGATGAAATATACCTAATATGTTTTACATACATTTTTGTTTTCTCACCTTGATGATTCATGAGTGAGAAAACAGTGAGAAAGGAAATCTTATTAGAATCAGTGCAATTCAAACCTCTCTTGCAAATAAAGAAAATTATGAAGTTGAAATGTGATTTCCATCCCAGCTCTGCAGTCAATCCAAGCTTTCTTCAACTATTTATTCACACAGTCATTCATTCAGAAAATATTGATTGAGCTGACTAAGTGCTAGGCACCATTTCAGAATCCTGGGAAACAAAGAGGAAGTCATGTTTTTGGTTCTCAAGGACCTATCTAGCAGTCTAGTGGGGATTAGCAGGGGTAGTTTTACCATGTAGGAAGTGACAATAGGAGTTTGCATAAGATTTTATCTGAAGACACAGAAGAGCCACTTGGTGTGGAGGAGTTTTAGAAGCGGGGTTGGACAGGCCACCAGGAGAGGAGTGATGTGGGCATGGGGACAGAGGAGAGAGTTGGGCACAAAAGAGCAGTATGGCACTTCAGTAAGGACTACAGTAGACAGTGGCTGAAGACAGCAATGGGTTGATAGTGAAGGCCTTGTATAGATAGCTCAAGAGTTTGGATTTTAGTCTAAGGGGAATCACATACAATTGATAGTTTTACACAGGGAAATGTCATGGGAATCTTGATAAGATCACTATTTTTTGAAGGGGAAGATGGATCAGAGAAGATAATATTGAAGGCTGGAGGTGAGTCCCATTAGGAGGCTGTGGCAACTAGCCAGGCAAGAGCTGAAGATTGCAATTAACATGGTGCTATAGCAGTGATTTTAGTAAAAACATCTTCAAATAAAATACATTTTAATTAATTAAAAATAGAGTAACACATTATTTTCAGAGAAAATGTAACAATGATACTCAGCATTGTTAAATATTTAGGAATTCCTGTCTTAGAGCCACATACTCATCTTCACAATCAACTGAAGAGTAAAACATGAATGTATTTGTTATTGTATTTATAGCAATAAGCCCTCTAACTGATAGAAAATTTGTAATTTTTAAGAAATTCCTGGTCTGAACAGCTAGATTGGTTTGCATATATATAGAAAAGGCTTCATCCTACTGATATCACAGAAAGCAAAGAGATGGGAAGCTCCTGAAAGAAACTTTTGTTCAGTTCTTTCATTAAAGATAAGAAAACTGAGACCTCGAGATGAAAGCCTTTGCAGGGGGTGACACACCTCAGTAATGGCCATGCTGAGACTGGAATCTAGGTGCCTAACCCGGAGGGCAGGGCCTTTTCTTTTTTTTTTTTTTCTTTAATATTTTATTTATTTCTGAGAGAAAGATGGAGAGAGAGAAAGAGAGAGAAAGAGAGACAGCATGAGCAGGGGAGGGTCAGAGAGAGAAGGAGATACAGAATCTGAAGCAGGCTTCAGGCTCTGAGCTAGAACCATGAGATCATGACCTGAGCTGAAGTCGGACACTTAACTGACTGAGCCACCCAAGCGGCCCTGGCAGGGCCCTTTCAACTGCACTGTAACAGCTTCCCAAGAAAGGCATCTAAATAAATCAATGGGATGTGGATGACTATTGAAAAGAGGAAAAGTTTAAGTTCTTCAAAAATTTAAAAAGCATTTTAAAAAGCCAAACACCTGCTTTATTATTAGAAACTGGTCATTTTTCTAGATTAACTGATGGGAAAATCCATGCCAATATCAGCAACTATTCTTCACATACTCACTTTCCAAAAATAATTTTGAACTCTAGCCTGGCTTCGTGGCACCAGTATCCAAGTACATGTGATTTATGTTGTTTTACTTTCTTATTAAAAAAATTGAAAACAGAACTATCAGCTTATTTAGGATTAGCAAGAGACCTTCATTTCATGAGGAAGATGAAGTATGATGGGTTTGTGAACAATTAATTGTGTATACTATTTATCAAATAATAGAAAAAATTATAAGGAACCAGTTTAAGTGATGGGAAAACAATTAAATTACCAATCCCATAACTTTTCACAAATCCATTCATGAATAAATATTTTTTTTCTATTATAGGTTTTTAACAAGGTTTAAAAATGTTCTTTATTGATCAGTTTTGTATTTAATGTAATAAAAGCAATGAACATGTTATGACTTTTTAGAAAGTTTATTATGGAGACTTATCTTTTATTTGCTCCACCCCCAAATAAAAGAACTAACATGTTTGCACATGAAACCTGGATCCACTTGGTACAAAATTTCAGTCTTTGAAATAAAATAGTTAATGGCAAATCTCAATAAAAATTCATTTTGACAGTAATCAGTACTATTCAGAAATAAGGAAATCATATATCTCACTTGTTAAAAGTTAATAGGTTTTGTTATATGACTATGTGTGTATATTTTGGCTTTAAAATTTGTCAATAGCTATTTGAAAAGATATGATTTATTTAAACTTATGATTTATTTAAATATTTTATTAATCAGATACTTTTAGCCAATCAACAGATCCAAATATTTAAAAAAAAACACTTCAAATACATAGTTGTATCATTTATAGTATAACTGTAAAGTCATAAGACTGATTGACCTTTTTAACTAACATAATAAAATCTATATAGTCAAATGAGTGGTAAAGTTTTCAGCTAATGGTCATGAGAATCTTTTCTAAGTTTGAAGTTTTTGTAGCTATCTTTTGTAGCTATCATCAAAAAGAAAGGAGTTTTGTAACTTAATCATTTGTCTACTTTGGCCCTAGTAGTATTCCAGTGCAGTCATCCTTTATATTCACTAGTCCTGGTAGTTTGGAAAAGTAAGATTAATCTTCATTGAATGAACATTTGTCATCTATGAAGATGTTCAAAGGAATGTTAATTCAGATTCTGATAATAATTCTGAAATTTGGGCATTTATACACTTTTATGATGTGTAAATTATAGTAACTGCTTATGTCATAGACATCTTTTGTACAGGCCTATCGTTTTGGATAATGAAATTTTTAAAATAACAGTGACTCATAACATTGAAATAGAACTCTACAGTTCAAAAATAATAAGAATAATTTTATGCTGTGTAACAAAATCCATATCAGATAACATCTTCAAAGTCTGTATCTGTTACTTTTTAACTTATATATATGTAGCTCAATAGCATGGGCCCAACAAATTGACAACTTTCTTATAAGTCTTTCTCCATGAATCACTGTAGTTGAAATAGTACTTAAGTGTCAAAAATTTATGTTGAGTGTTATTAAATAGCACCAGTATTACTTAAAGGTAAAGTGAGACATTAACAGGAATGAAGAATACAGGTTTAATTTCTAACTGTGAGAGAGAAAGAATCTCCTAGATGAAATACCAATTAGATCTGGATTATTTTTAAAGTCACAGCCAGAAAAACATAAGTCATAAAACATTTTAGGATTTTGCTTAAAAAATTTAAAAAGAAAAGCCTTGTATAAAAAGAAAAGCCTCTTTTATATTCTATTTCCAAAGAAGATATATATGCTTACATAATCAAGACAGTGCAATCTCACCAATGAAGTTCCCCAGGAAAGATACATTTATTCATTCTATATATTAGTTCAATAAGATAACAAATATAATAAAAGTGCTTGAAAGCAATCCGATTAGAGCAACATTTACATTAAGTGCAAAATATACAGTAAAATGAAACATCTTATTAAATACACCTGCAGGTTAACAATTTCTTATTTAAAGGAACAGATGTTCATGAATCTATTTTCACATTTGTTTTATTATATTAGATAGCTCCTATTACCACTGCATGCTTTTGTTACTGCAGTTTCTAGGATCTTTGTATATTTTTTCTGTAAGTATAACCATGACTTTTTCTGCAAAGGTAATTTTAAAAGTATTACTTTTCAGAGTAAAAAAAAAAAGAAATTGCATATTTTTATGAGTGGTTGTGCACAAAACTATTATAGTGTCTAAGAAATGTCCCTTGATCTTTATAAATTCATCACTATGAAATGTATATTTTTGTACTAAAGCTCAAACTGTCTGCCTTTAACATTAAGTGTTGCCAACCTACTCATAATTCTGGCTATAAAGTTTGATATGAAATCCTTGGCTACTAATTAGAAAAGGATTATTTGAAAAGATCTGCCAATAAACATTTCTAAATGTGGTTGCTCATCTTAAAAATTTTCTGGATGAGAACAATTGGGAAATGAACAGTAGTGCTTTTACATTGTAACAACACAGACGTATTACAGTATCCAAATCTCTAGATGAGGGTTCAAGTGTTCAGTCGTGGCTCAGTTGCAAGCTGACAGAAGAGAAGCTACGTCCTACACTTGTGCACAATGGGGCAATGACAACATCTGTTATGCTCTTCCATATTGTCTGCACCGAAGGCAGGACCATTAGGCAGGTCTTTACAAAAGGCATTATAATCCTGGAATGGAAGAAGAGATTTGTGTAAGGATTATTGATGTTACCAAATAAGGCCACTGACTCTTGAACATGCATGAAAAGATATAATAATGGCCTAATTTACCTAAATTTGGTCAAACATTTGAAACAAGTAAATGAACAGTGACCCACATGGTGATAAGATGCACAGAAATATGTTGCTTAAAAAAATAAACAGGCGTGTAGATGATAAACACTAGTATTCTTTCTATTGGTGGCATGCTGTCTGAATCAGTAAAACAAAAAATAAATAAACCAGTAAATGGATCAACCTGATTGCTGCCTCTAAACATTAACCTGCTTAATTCTTCCTGTTTCTCTAAGGTTCTACTACCTGGTAACCTTTCCTGTTTCCTCATTCCACTTCCCTACCCCACAGCCAGGCTGGGTTGGAGACTTCTTTTTTGTGCTTCCACAGTACTAAAATAAAATCTCTTAATTGTCAAATTTACCAAAAGGTATCATAAGTCAATTATGATATTTCTGTCTTTTCTGCTAGAATGGAAGCTCTTTAAGTGAGGACATCCTTGACCTTTATTAAAGGTTTGAGCTGAAGTGAATTTAGCATTCTGTCATGCTTAATATTACTAATTTTCCATAGTAATTACATACACTAAAAAGAGCTGTGTGGTAGAGTTAAAGAACCCTGCAAATATTTTGATAGAACCCCATCAAAACTCTTAGACAAAACAACCTATATTATCCTGAAATTTTTTCTATATGTCTTTTCTTAACTGCAAATGTGCATATTCCTCAGGCTGATTAATTTTCTATGTAATCCTCTGAATAATGCTCTCTGTTGTAGTAGTGCTATTTGAGCACAAAAGTATCTTTCAATACTTGGGAATTGCTGGGAGCTTCAATGGAATTTTTATTATTATCTGGATGGGCACAAGGAAGTAAGGTTGATTTTCTTGATTTGCTATTAAAATGTGGCTTAAATAAAGGTCTGTTGTGCTTAGCCAAAGGTGAAAGGAAGATCAGGCAAATGTCTGATTGAGATATTTTTAGAATACTGAATTATTCATATTGACTGTCTGTATACACTTATATTTATCTCATGTTTTGTTCCAAGTGCTAAAGACTTAAAGAAATTTTTAAAGAAAATTAATTACTGGGTGTTTCAAGCTAAACAGTTGAATGGAAACCTGAATGATGACAACTTTTGACTTCTTATCCCATTATATTTCTCACTTGATATGTGGCCTGAGCATATCACCACAAATTAAAGTAAGAACAGGCGCTCTTATGATTGGCTATCAAGATTAACATTTATTATATACCCTTGAAATATTTATTTGATGCTGTTATTATAATGTATATATGAGGCCATCATATATAAATAGAACAATCTGAAATCACCAGATTGAGTTCCAGGTGTTTTTGTTTTGTTATTTGTTTGTTTAAAGAATCTAAAATCAGATCTACTGTGAAGATGTGATGTGGTTTGAATATCTATTGCTGCATACTTTCATAACTTTGGTCACCAACCTCTTTATAATAAACAGCCCCTTATTCCCTGCCAAAAGAAAAAAGAAAGGGAAGTAAAATAGACAGAAGAAAGGCTTACTCAAATAGATTTGTTCTGTAAGGTCTCTGCCTCTCCTTGGTCTGGTCTTATCATGTCATGGGAATGTAATTCATTAATGATAAATCTGTTTTATCAAGTTAGTTTTATAAACTAACTTTTAACCATTTTTGTTTGAAGTTAGTTACTCTTTTGCTTGCAATCACAGCTGCCTGATGATGAATGGATGATGGTTAAATATTAATGTCCCACATGAATGTAATCTGAAAAGCGAGCTGAGGTTAAATAATACATTTTATGTGGCTGAAAAAGAAATGGTTTGACGATTCATCATTGGAAGCACCACATACAAAAAAAAAAAAAAAAAAAACCTTCCATTTTTCAAGAGAACCAGGTGAAGAGAAGGATCATTTGGTAATTGTAGCTTTACTTATAACTTTCTGTCGTTTAGTAAATGAAAACCATTTTGTTTTCAATTCCTTAGCAAGTGCTTTAGGAAAGACAAGCTCTGTTGATTATAAATATGGCACTCTATACTTCCAAATAGCTTCATAGCCAACATTTCACACTATGCTATGTGGCCACTCATTTTGTCACATTTTTTAAAGAGGTTAGATGACTGATTTCAGTTAATTAGGAATCCAAAATTTTATGTGCTGGCTGAGGCCTCCTTTTAAAAATTCATGTGCTAATATCAGACTATGAGTTAACTGTACATCTGGGCTTTGTGAATCTGCTTACGTATAAAGGCAAAGATTTTCATTCCTCTTCCAGTCTTGTGGCACTTTCAGTATATTTTAGTTGTTTTCAATCTTTAGTGATCAAATTAAATTGGTGTCTTTGTCCTTTACTTATTTGGTGAATTTTTATTTATCCTTTAAAGATTTTTTTAGGGGCACCTGGGTGGTGCAGTCTGTTGAGTGTTTGACTCTTGATTTTGGCTCAGGTCATGATCTCATGGTTTTATGAGTCCAAGCCTACTTTGGGCTCCCTGCTCACAGCGAGGAGCCTGCTTGGGATTCTCTTTCTCCTTCTCTCTCAGCCCCTCCCTTGCTCACACATACTCTCTCTCACTTTCTCTCTCTCTCTCAAAACTTAAAAAAAAACAAAAAACACTTTTTAGATCTTTCTCTCTATTCAGATTCTATTTAGATCTATCTCTATCTTTCCAGTGCCTCCCCCTTCATCAACAGATTTACCAGAGTTTTCCTCAGCATCTACTTCTATACTTAGCCAGTTGCCATACGCTATGAATAAACTGAAGGTGGATTCTACATCTGTCTTACTCATCCTGGGCCCAGTGCCCAGCACAACCTGAACATTCAGTAAATTTATTTGATTAACTAGCTAGCTAAGTTACTAAAGGAAATTGATTTACAACGTAAAATGGAATTGAGAATAATTTCTTAACGTTTAGCAATGAACACAACATGTATTAGGGTGTGGCAACACCATATAAAGTGATTAAGAAAGACACAGAGGCATTTTAAGATTATACATTTCGCCAGGACTGCCCTAAAGCACAAGCTTGACAACTGTCACAATACTCCTGGGGTGATCAGAATGTTCTTTCTCTCAGGTTAAAGTGAGTATCTTTTAATACAATAACAAAACAATTTCTTGGTAAATACAACATTTTCCTTCAAAAGTTTTTTAATGCTTAAAACATTCTCCAAAGTTTTACGATGCATTTTGAGTGTGAATAAAGTTACTCAAAACACCCTGTCAATGCCTAGTAGGTTTCTATACTTCTTTTCCCTTGAAGTTGATGCCATTCCCCATGTCTCATAGGTGAAAAAGTAATTTGGAGGCCTTCTCATTTCATTATCCTATGCAGCTTGAGTTTTCATTCATTTGTGCTGGGGGCCCCTCACAATTGCACACACATGGCATCTCCTCTAGTCTCATCCTTGCCATTTGCTAGTAGCAGGATTGGAGCAGCCCCCTCCATAGCACCGCTTAACCAGGTCTGATACCCCTGTTCAATTATACTGTCACTGGCGTTGTGCTCAGAGATCACTTTTGTTTTACCCCAAGCACAGGTGGTGACTGAATAAAAGGTGATGAAAGAAATAAGAGCCTAGCCCAGAACTACTGGCACAAGTCCTAACTCAGCCCTATAAGAGAACAGCTTGTGGCAGGAAGCATGGCCTCCAGGTCTCCACCTCTAGTCAGCTGGGCCTTATTAACATCGGAAAGAAAACTCACACCCGAGGACAGAGGAACATTGCATCTGTTTAAACTCCTAACCCAACCTGTGATTCTAAAGAAAACATACTGCCCCACCAGGTCTCCCCGTTCTTGCTGTTGCGTGGGTGAACTGATGCACCTTCTTGCGAGCTGCCCTGGGAGCAGGGGAGTGCAGGGGGCAGGTGGCAAAGAGCATTCCTACATTTCAGAAAGTTGGTCCACCCCTGTGTACCCCTTCTCACCAGATGTGCAGACAGCTGAGGGTGGCAAAGAGAATTCCTGCCGCGAAGGCCAGGGGAATAGCCAGGAACAATGTCAGGAACTTGTACATCACGTATTTGCTGATTTCAAAGAGGGCATGGCTGCAGATCCACACTTTGTCAAAGGAGTGCGTAGACACAGGCTCTGCAATTACATCCTCGAAGCCCACCTGCAGAGGCAAGACACAGGGATCCCGAACTGTCACCCAACCTGCGGCCCCCCGGGAAGGAGGGGTGCTCGTGTGGGAGAAGAGAGCTGGGATGCCCTATCTTCTCTTAGGGTGAAGTTGGGCTCACAGGAATTTGGCTAAGAATTCTGGTTACACGGGCGGCCCCGAGGCCTATGGATTCTGGGTCCCGGACCCTAGGGGCTGACCGAGTGGCGAGGGAGGAGGGTGGGGTCCGGGCTGGGGTAAAGGCGGCACCAGCGCCCCCAGGCCGTGGCGCGGCCCAGGTTACAGCCCGCCCCTGTTTTCACCTTGAGGTTCGAGTTGAGCCGGTGGGGATCCCGGCCGGAGCCGGAGTCCGCGAACTTATCCAGGTCGGCGTAGTCGACGCCGCTGTGGCGGCTGTAGGAGTCGTCGTCCATGAAGAGCTGGACGTCTGCTTTCTCGGTCTCCAGCCCCATCGCGGCGCTCGGTGCGCGGCGGGTGCAGCCGGGCCGGCGCGGCCTCCCCTTCCCGTCGCGCGCGGCCCCGCCCTGCCTCGCCTCGCCTCGCCTCGCCTCTCCCGGCGCGGCCCGGGCGGCGGCTGCTTCCAGCTGCCGGCTACCGCTCCCGGCCCGGACCCGACCCGAGCCCCGCCCTGCGGCCCGGTCTGAGGGGCGGGAACCGGACGCAGCCGGAGAGGTGGCTCCCGCCCCGCGAGTCCCGCCGCCACTTTCTGGCCAGGTCCCAGTCTGTCTCCCGGACGGGAGCCATCCCAGCAAACACATTCCGCCCCTGCACGGGCGAGCGAAGCGTGCCCCGGGGACCCGGACCCGTATTCCTGCCACAGAGGGGCCAGAGCGCCCCCCGCCCTTGTCTCATCGCTTGATGCCTAGAACTGTGATAACCTTAAGAGCTGGCTGGCAGGTTGTTCAGGGATGGTGGACCGACTGCTGGGAGACAGCTAGGTGGTTAGGAGCGCGGGTACAGGAGCACAAGATCTGGCTTCTCCTCCCTGCTCTACCATTTCCCGTGTGTGCCCGGGACTTCAGCTACCTCCTTGTAAAATGGGAGGAGTCGTTGCTGCTTCACAGTAATTGAGCATTAAATTCCCATCAAACTCTTACATGGTCTCTCACACACAGCTATGACGCACCTGATTGCCAGGCAATCCTGAAAGTGCTAGAGGACCGGCAAGCGCAGCAGCTCTTCACCTATCCCGGCGCCCACAGAATGTGTGAGCCTGCTGGAGGCAAGGTGAGGAAATGGAGTTGCTTTGGTGAGCTCACTGCTCCTAGAGGTTGCACCCTCAGAGCAGAGAGGAGGCCTCTCTTTTTTCCTTCTAAATTAAAACGCTTAATTTTCCTGTGAATCAAGCCTTGAAAAATTTCTGTTATCTCTGAGATGCAGTCATATCCACAACTATCTTGTGGGAAACATGTAGACAAACCCCTGGGTAAAGGCACACTGCAACATAAGACCCAGACTCCTGACTACACGAAGCTTTCAGAAGGGAAGGGTTAAAAGATTAAAGAGGTATAAAGAGTTAAAAGTCTGGTGGACTTAGGTACTTGCTTGGGGGAGGGAAAGCACTCAGTGAAAATATGCCAAAAGCAAAATAATGGGTCTTAGGCTTCGGGTGCCTGAGGTTTGCTCAGTGCCTAAGACATAGTAGGAACGCAGTCAAGTATTACTGAAATACAGTGCACTGGAACTTGTGGCATGTATCAAATCCTGTTCTGTGAACTGGGTTTGAAGAATTACTTCTTCTGGGGGAAAAAAGGCTTTTGAAACAATAAAAATTATACACAAAGAGCAGGATCGGAATAAGAGAAGTATTTTGGAGCCCTAACTCAGTATTTCTAAATTAAATGCTGAGTTTACTTACTGCTACTACCCTGTAAAAATGGCAGTAACACTGCGTTTCAATCTCATGCCTGCCAAGGTGCCCCTTCCTCTCCCAGAGGTGGTCCAGCTTGCCCCTTCTCTTCTTTCTTACTTTGCTTTCCCAATTTTATTCATGTTCAGTTCATCCCAAAGTGATGACTTAGACATTGTGCTTATTGCTTTTCTAACCTTCTCTACTTCCTCCTTTCACTGAAGCCGACTGACTCTGAGAGTTGGGGCTCTTCTAGAGTCCTTGTCCAAATGGTTTATCAAAGTGAATGGAAGACATTAATCCTTAGGAAAATTCATAATACCATTTACCAGGAACTGGAAAATAAATGAATTTACAGCTAACATTTTGTAAAAATTTGTTTTCCTTAAAATAATCCCAGATTTTAAGATGTTCCTGAAGAAGAAAGTCATTCCCATAGTGCTAGTGTGAGTTTAAGTGGTGGCTGAAAATCTGGCATTAGGGCTTCTTTCCTTTCTTCCCTCTGATCACATTTACATTTCCAGTGGGATTAGGAAGACATTTGCAATAGTTACCACAAGTAATTGACTCATTCTTTAGGCAGCAGGGCTAGGAGGCCAAAAAGCAGAAGAAATTAATAACATTGTCTTAATAGGATAGCTTAGATTATAGATTCATTTGTACAATGATAGGTATTTATGAAAACGTAACTCTAAAACTTAAGTTAAAATATACCAGTTCAGGCTTGTATTTAGAACAATCCTTAGAAAAGGAGAATTCATTCATTCATTTATTATCAAATTTTTCTTTTTTTTTTAATTTTTTTTAATGTTTTTATTTATTTCTAGGAGAGAGAGAGAGAGAGAGAGAGAGAGCGTGAGCAGGGGAGGGTCAGAGAGAGAGGGAGTCACAGACTGAAACAGGCTCCAGGCTCTGAGCTGGCAGTCAGCACAGAGCCCGACGCGGGGCTCGAACCCACGAACCGCGAGATCATGACCTAAGCAAAGTCGGACGCTTAACTGCGAAAGCCACCCAGGCGCCCCATATTATCAAATTTTTCTTGAGCACCTTCACCATGGATTGATCTGTGTGAGGTTCTTATTCTTGTTCATTTCACCATTTTAATACCAAAGATTCTTTTTAGAGGAGCAAAAAAAAAAAAAGAAAAAAAGATTTTGCTTATCTTATTTGTAGATGCCTAGAAAATGTTAGCTACTGTTTGTTCTCAAGGACTTTAAATTTTTTTTTAATGTTTTATTTATTTCTAGGAGAGAGAGACAGTGTGAGCAGGGGAGGGTCAGAGAGAGAGGGAGTGACAGACTCTGAAACAGGCTCCAGGCTCTGAGCTGGCAGTCAGCACAGAGCCCAACGCTGGGCCTAACCCAGGAACAGTGAGATCATGACCTAAGCAAAAGTTGACGCTTAACCGACTAAGCCACCCAGGCGCCCCTCTTCTCAAGGACTTTAAACAAATGATTGCCACAGTAAACGGTCCCTACTAATTGGAAGAAAAATCTACCAGGAAAAGGAGAAGATAGGAAGTGAGTTGGAGCTAAATGGCTGAGCACACTGTAGTATCCCCAAACTACAGGATTTCTATTCAATAGCTTTCTTTAATTTTTCTAAATTGCCCTATAACCAAGGGAACTAAACAATGTGCTAATGCATTTGTCTTTTAGTTGTTATCATAGCTCCTGATAAGAGGGCTGATTTTCAGATGATATATTAATATATTTGAAGAATAACAACTTAATAATAATTAGTATTTATGAGTAGGATAGTTTATAATTATTTTGTTCCTCACTTTACTCAGTGTATTGTCTGAGAAAGATGATTTTTTTAGTTCATTGAAATTGTGAATGCTTTTATGAATAAAAGTAAGTAATTTTTTCCCCTTCACTCTTCTCTCCTTTTTCCTTTCCTTCCCCTTCCTTCCTTTACTTCCCTCTTCCTCCCATCCTTCTTTCTTTCCTTCTTTCCTCTTTCTTCCTCCCTTCCTCTTCCCTCCTCTTTTCCTTTCCTTTCCTTTCCTTTCCTTTCCTTTCCTTTCCTTTCCTTTCCTTTCCTTTCCTTTCCTTTCCTTTCTGTATAGCTTTTTTTCCTTCTGTATAGCTTTATAGCCAACATAAAACTTTAGGCAGGGTCTATTTTTTTCTAACTACCATTGTGCAAATTAATTATTAATGAAAATAATAATGACTTCTTAATTTCACCATTATGGTATTATGGTTTAATAATGGTTAAAGCATTTGGAGTAAACCAGTTTTCCGACCTCAGCACTTACTGACATTTTGGGTCAGATCAGTCTTTGCTGTGAGGAGCTGTCTTGTGCAATGTAGGGTGTTTAGCAGCATCCCTGCCCTCTGCCCACTAGTTGCCAGTAGCGCTCCCCAGTCATGACAACCCAAAATATTTCCAGATGTTGCCAAATATCCCCTGGAGGCCAAAATCACCTTTCCCCTCCTTTTCCAGGCTGAGAATCATTGGATAGGACATTGTTGAAACAGTTCTTCCTGTGAATGGGAAAAATTAAGTTCCAGCTGTCCAGTTACATACTCACGCTTAAGATTAATCTCAGAATTGTAATACCAATTTGTCAGAAACTCTAGACTTTTTTAAAATTAAGCTTGAGGATCCTTGTTTGGTCTGTAAAGTTTTTAGAAAAATCCATTATCAGTAATTAGTTACAGATTTTCAATATAATGCTGGTATTATTTGAGGGATACATATACCTCATCAAGAGACCAACAAGAAGCAACTAACTACCAGGCCCTTTCTACCTTGCAACCACCTGCTCTTGCCTCACAAGGACCAGAAGAGTTTGAATAATTATAGCTGGAAAAATGGAGATTTGGGACTTCTTTATATTCTTAGGGCTGTAAAGGTTAATAATTTTGACACTCTATAGCAACTGAATAGCTTTTCAAATTTTAGGTGACCTTAATAAAGAAGTCTATAGACTTGTTAATGGCACAGACAGGCAATCCCTTAAGCATCTCTTCCTAGACTTGCTTACTGTCAGCAAGGACTAAGCCTGAGAAATTTGGAAAGCCCTCCACTGTCCTGTGCGACCCATTCTCCCTATGGATAGTGGCCTTCCCACAGTCTGTTCCAGCCCCTGTCCCCTACTCCTCTTCATCAGTGTATCTTTTCATCTCTCCCCTTTCCATACCCACCCTCCAATTATCCCCTCCTCAATACACAGGCTAGCCTATGACAAACCAATTTATTATTTTTTAATTTTTAATGTTTATTTATTTTTGAGTGAGAGAGACAGAGTGTGAGTCGGGGGGTGAGGGGGGGCGTGACAGAGAGAGAGACACACACAAAATCTGAAACAGGATCCAGACTCTGAGCTATGAACAGAGAGCCCAGCCAGGGGCTCAAACCCATGGACTAGACCCCAAGATCATGACCTAAGCAGAAGTAGGGTGCTTAACCTGACTGAGCCACCGGGTGCCCCTAGACAAAACAATTTAAAGGAGCAGATAAAAAAAATACCTGTTATTAAAGTTATTCAATAATCGACTGTTGTGAAGTGGTGCCAGATAGTTGTATGGTGTTTAGTGAAAGCTTCTTACTCTTCTTTTTTTTTTTTTTTAACCAATCACTTGTCTTTTTGTCTACATTCTGGATGAAATTAGCCTTGTACCAGTGAACCAGGGAAATTTTAGTTTAATATTAAGGCATAGTCATTTGCTTGTAGTTAGTGCCAACTTAATTTGGCTGTTTCAAATAGCACCTCCTCTGGCCAAAACCTCTTTTCATATATAACAATGTCCAGAATTAACTTTTGTTTGGAAGTACTTAACTATTAGAAATAGGCAAGGAAAAAAGAACACTCTTAAAAAGTCTATATTCATGATTAGAGCTGAGAGGACAGATCATTCCATTCTATTCAAAACAATGTATGACAATTTTAGATTTATTTTATCCTGTTTTCCATAAGTAAAGGATGTTCCTGTTTAATTTTTTGAGTATCCCGTTCATTTCTGGAATACTGAATATATAAATAAGACATCTCCATAGGACTTTGATATTTTATCTTTCCACAACATGAAATAGGCACTAATTAGTTTTTGGTGAACACTAACTTTTGAGTTAAACACTTAATAAGTACAACTTCCTCTATATTCAAGTGGGAACATATTTCTGTAAAGATGAATAGTTACATGTCTTCCAAATACTGAAATGTGTATAATAAGATGACTAATTATTGAGACAACAAATTTAGAGATTGTTTTCTTGATTTGGGGTTTTATTTTGAACAGAAAAAGTATAGCTCAATTTGAAGCCTTTGTTTTCTCTAGTAATTCTTCTTTTTTTACAAATGTTATTCCACTTTTCATTTAGAGTAAATTCCAATTTAAAAATATAGCTAATCTACATTAGTCAAGAGAAAAGAGCATGGAATTTTTTTTGTTTATTTTGTTTAGTCTTAGTGCATGTTTCTAATATAAGAATAAAGACAAAAACAAAATGCCTTCCACCTGATTCTTGTAAACTAGTGTTTTGGTGTCTACTATGTGACCTTTAATGCTTAAGAGAGTCATCTGGAAGCCAAGAGCAAAGGGAATCCAACTGCACAAAGCAGATGGAAGACTGGATTATTGCCAAGGGGTTGGGCAGAAGAATTTTTAGATTATATTTTTCTATCAATAAATATGTGGGAAGAATTTTGTTTCTACAGAGTTTACAAAAATAATGTTTGTCTATTTCTTTTCTATGGTTACACAAAACTATAAGGCAGATTTTTACAGTACATAGAGGCACAAAATAAATTAGTCAATTTATGTGTCTATATCTACTCTTTCTGGGCCACTGAAGCCCAGTTAGGCCCTTACTGTCTGACAACTGCTCATTAACTTCTAGGTTCCTTGTTTAGAACAGCTAAAGGATTGGATCTAAAGGTGGACATTAAAGAAGTTATTCTATTAAATATATCATATATAGGACTATTGACATTCTACCGTGTCTCAATAAGGTAATTTTTCTCTAGTTAAACAATTAGTAAATGATTAAATGTCGTATTTCAAAAGCAATTTTAGTGGATGTTTGTATTTTCTTAAAAAATAGGAATCCTTCAGAGCATTCAGACATTTTCCTCATGCTAATCTCAAGAGAAACAATAAAGTTTTCATTGAAATATGCACTGTTTCCTATAACATCTGTATTTACGTCATCATCTCACTTTTGGGAAGTGATAAAAATTATTTACTAAATAGAGTGACATTTTTTCCCTTAATGAATGAATTTAAGATTCTGCTTATCACTTATTATTAGTCTATATACATTCACATAATTACACATTTTACTAACAAGTATGCTTTTTCCTTTTTAGAAATTATTGTGGTCATTGGAAGCTCTTGGATAAACATGTCACCGAAAATAAACTTAGATAGTAAAACACTGTGGTCCTGAAAAACTGTACACTACTTTATTTGGAAATAGTAGAATTTGCAGAATGTTGCTGTAAAGGGCATGTTACTCAAATTACTTGGTTCTGAAGACTCTTACTATGAAAGCAAAGTATTTTCTGAAGGAGTAGAGCACAAATAGCTAAATGTTTGGACCAAAAAATAGAGTTATTATTTTATCACTTTGGAAAAGCTTATCTAGTTTCCCCATGTATGTATTGCAAGTCTTTTTCATTAAAATTGAAATAGCATAATAGAAAACATGAAAGGTGACAAATGTATGTTACGTTTAAATTATTTCTAATTATAGGAGCTGATTATCTATCAGAGTAGGACTATCTTTTAGAAACAGAATAAAATGCAGGTAAGGTCCTTTTAAATGTAGAAAGATGTTTTAGAATAGTAAAACCTCCTCTAGGGGCCTACACTTATGCCAGGAATCTCCTTTTCTTCTGTTTCTTTAGTGTTTCCTTGTTGGGTTTTGTTTTTCCTGCCTTACAAAGTGTTTCCATGATAGAACTGTTTCTTTTTTCCTCCTCTCTTTTCTTGCTCTCTTCTTTTCCAAAATATTGTTTTCCTCAGTCACATAGTCTTTCTCATTAATCTCAGGGTTGGGAAGAATTTAGAGGTTCTATATTAATGTTCACTTATCAGAGAATCTTCATAATTGACTATACAAACTGTTGGAATATTTGGCAATGGAGAATTATTTTATAAGAAACTCAAATATGGTTGTTATAAAATTCTTCATTATTTGTTCCAGAATCCTCTATCTGAAACCTTTTCTTCCTTCCGTTCTACCATATCATTTTATGCCTTCTACAGCTTAAAAAAAGTGTGAAATATTAGCACGTTGAAGTGTCTGAAGGTAGTTTTTAAACACCAACACCGTTCCTACTAAATCCCTCTTTTAACTAACAGATCCATTTCCTACAATTGTTCTTTGTGAATCACTGCTTCCAAATTCTTTTCATTCTCTTTTTTCTCTGGTCCTGTTCCTTATCTCAAAATCACACATAAAGCATGACACTTTGTCTGTGGTCTCAGCAGTACAGGGTAAAGCAAGCATTCTATATTACCTTTTTTGTATTGATCACTAGACTGATTGATTTTTTGACTGCTCTATGCTGGTGCTGATTCAAACTAATACCACTGGATATTAACTTTGTCAATCTTTTGTACTCCTTTGTATTTTGGTTAGGTCAGACTGATAACATGAAGTAATTGATGATTTGACCCTGACAGGATGACTGTATTATTCCTATTAAATGTTATAATCCTTTGAGGGTTTTTTTTCTTAATTTTGACAGTTTTCAGTGTATTACTTTGCTGTTAATCTGTAATTTTGTTCATATCTTTATTCAGTCACTAGTAACATTTTGAATAGGGCAGGGTTAAGAAACAATTTAGTTATAAAGCATTCCAATATAATGGGTATAAATATGCTAGTGATTTGAAGCCTGTTTCTAAGCTTCAAATTTATATGCCCTGCTGACAACTTTGATGGCTCAAATGTTATATGTCTATAACCTTGCTCTTGATTTCTACCACCAGATCTGAACTTCTGGTCATTCTTTTCATATAGTTGGTCAAACTCAAAACTCAAAAGTCATCTCTAATTCTTTCATTTAGCTCATTGCCTTCTTCCCCATTAAGCTGATTAGTTCTACCTCAAAACCCAATGCTTTTACCTTCTTTTATTTGCACTTCCCCCTCCTAATCTAAATTGACATCTTACCTGAGCCATCTCAGTAAGCTCTATGTTTGACTCTGCTTCTGTTCTTCTCTCAGAAATGATTTTCTTCACACAACAGCCAAAGAATATATATATTTTTGTTAAGGTGTTATGTAATATACGCATAGATACCAAAGTGAACAAATTATAGGCATTAGCTCAAGTTATCACAAGGAAAACATACCCTATAACCTCCACGCAGATCAATAAATAGAACATTACTGGACCTCAGAAACCTATCTATACCAATCTCTGTATCACCTTCATCTCCTCCCCCAATGTAACTATGATCCTTTGAACATAATGTATTAGACTTGTTTGTTTTAAATTTTATATAAAGGGTATCATATATAACACTTTTAAAAGTCTAATTCATTTCATTAGACATGACTGTGAGATACATCCATGTTGTATAGATGAATAATTTTTTATCATTTTCATTTCATCTCCTGTCATTGCAGTGTGTTGTTTCATTGTATCAGTAAACCACAATTCATTTATCTACTCTAATGTTGATGGATATGTAGGTTGTTTCCTTTTAGGGGCTACTGTGAATAATATTGCTATGAACATTTATTTTAGTGCAGATGTATACATGTTTCTGTTGGGTTTATATCTAAGAGAATATTTGCTGAGTTAAAGGGTAAATGTGTGTACACACTTTATAAAGTGTGTTTTCATTTTATAAAGTGATTACTTCAATTTACACTTTCACCAATAGTGAGTGAGAATTCTAATTGATCTACATCCTCATCATGAATTTAGTAAGTCAACAAGAATATAAGAAAATATCAAGATTGGCAATGTCAAGAGTGAAAGGTGACAGATCCCTGGTGTCTTTTTAAAATCAGAAGGTAGATGAAAAGTGAAATCGAGTACTGGTTTGGGACTGTTATTTTTTCCAAAAGTTGGATTACTGGAAAACATGTACTCATAGGAACACAGAGGGGTCAACATAATCAACTTAGCTGGGAAATGCATTCTTACTCACTTTTCTTGCTTCCTGGGAAGGGATATATCAAGTGTTATAGGATACATTTTGCTTTTATAAGCTGTCTTTTAAAATATCATGGGGTGCCTGGGTGGCTCAGTCAGTCGAGCATCTAACTTCAGCTCAGGTCATGATCTCAAGGCTCCTGAGTTCAAGCCCTGCTTCAGGCTCTGTGCTAACAGCTCAGAGCCTGGAGTCTGCTTCAGATTCTGTTCTCCCCCTCTCTCTCTGCCTCGCTCCCATTTGCTCTGTCTCTCTCTCAAAAATAAATAAAAACATTAAAACATTTAAATAAATAAAATATCTTGGTATGAGTGAGTGGATTTTTTTCTGAATATGTGGACATATTTAATATCATAATTCTTTATTTACATGCCCATGACTGCTCTATTTCTCTTGGTTTGCTTTCCCTTTTAGTTTAATTGCATACAACTGAAATATATATATATATATATATATATATATATATATACTTATAAATTTGGAATACATTTACAGATTTATTTTTTTTAAGTTTTTTTTTAATGTTTTATTTATTTCTAAGAGAGAGAGAGAGAGACAGCATGAGCAGGGGAGGGTCAGAGAGAGAGGGAGTCACAGACTGAAACAGGCTCCAGGCTCTGAGCTGACAGTCAGCACAAAGCCCGATGCGGGGCCCGAACCCACGAACCGCGAGATCATGACCTAAGCGAAAGTCGGACGCTTAACCGACTAAGCCACCCAGGCGCCCCACATTTACAGATTTATAATTTCAGTGTCTAGTAGTGACAGTTGGGAAGTACTGATCTAATTTCTTGATGATTCTAATTAACCATCATGGTGTAAAGCCAATGTTAACATCTCAGATACAAACCAAAACATTTCTGAGGGTGCAAGGAGGGCACTGCTGATAATTACATTAGGATAACCAGTGTAGACAGAGATTGTCCTGGGCAAATGAAAACTTATTGCCACTGACTGGACAACGGTTTTCAGGCCATCTTTCCCCATTTTCAGGGCTATTGATGGTAGACACTATAATTTGGGATGTCTTAAAGCAATCAGAGTCATTCAGGAGATTAAGGAAAAGAGAATTTTCCCCCAAAGTATCATGTAGTAGAAAAGACATGAGTTTTGAATTACATTTCAATTCCTTTTCTTTTTTTTTTTTTTAATTTTTTTTTTTTTCTAGGAGAGAGAGAGAGAGAGACAGCGTGAGCAGGGGAGGGTCAGAGAGAGAGAGAGTCACAGACTGAAACAGGCTCCAGGCTCTGAGCTGGCAGTCAGCACAGAGCCCGACGCGGGGCTTGAGCCCACGAACCGCGAGATCATGACCTAAGCGAAAGTCGGACGCTTAACCAACTAAGCCACCCAGGCGCCCCCAATTCCTTTTCTAAAAAATCATTAGCTGTGTAACTTTGATTGTTACTTGACCTCTCTTCTTCCTGGGTTCTTCATTGTGGAATGGTAATGACATAAGAATGAAACAAAATGCCTGAGAAAGTGTTAAATTCTGCCATTACCAGAAAAGATATTTAGTATACTTCAGTCTCCTCAGAGGGTCAATGCTTGCAGAAAAGAAGGTAACCAAAGGGAGGGGAGGTGACCTCATATTGAATAAGGTTCAGTTCTCTCACCCAGCTCAGAATTCTTAGTATTGTATGTGTCTTTTATATTTTTCTTCAAATACATTTTATATTTCCTGCTAAGAACTATACTGTGAGTTAGGCAATACAATTATTATTATACCATATTAGAGACAACGAAACTAAAGCTTAAAGAAGTTTATAGAATTGACAGTTTTCATTGTTACTAAATATTAGGTCCAAAATGTAAAGTCAAATTTCTTGAGTCTTGGTCCAGGACTTCTTCCAGCATGTCCAGGTTCTCCATTTCAGGGAAATGGATAGTGAGTTAATTAACTCTGGTCCTTAGGCTTGAGACAGATATTACATTGTTTTGAAAAGAACCTTTTAATAAGATATTTAAGGTGTGTTTGCTTGTAGGATACACTCTGCTTTATTTTTTGACACCTGTGGTGTTGATTATAGTTATGGAAGCAGCTAAAGGATAAAATCACTAACCTCATAATCTACATATGTATTACATATTTTATGGCTATTCTAAAACAAATGTTCAGTTCTGCAGTGGCTTTTCTCTGAATAATGGAAATGCTTCAGATAGCTTTCTCTTGCTCCCTATTCAGGAAGAGCATTATGCTCTGGGAGTGCTGATAGTACATCCAAAATGAAATTGATAATTTCAGTCTGTGAAAACATAAATTATTTTGAAGGTAATGAAAAGGAAATCTTGGTCCAACTATTATTGAGAATTATTTTCCACTGCCTTCTTCGATTGATAGCATAAGGAAGGTAAAATTAATCCAAAAATATTTGAAGCTTAAAAGTCAGGACTTTGCTAGTTCTTCAATAACAAAGGAGGAAAGAAGGGAAAACACATGGACAATGTTCTGAGTAAATGGGAGTGGCTCATGCCTCTCTAAAGGGGGATGAGGGTGGGATGGTCTGACCCTGAGCATTGGCAAGGGAAGGGGCCACCCAGTGGTTTCAGGTTTGGCCCAAATAGCTCTGAAGTGCCTCAGAAAACACTGGACTAAAAGAGTAGAAAGAAATGCATATATTTTGCTGTATTTGGAAGAATGGCCTAAATGGAAGATGGAACCATATGGAAAAAATCTAGAATATTTTTGGGTTTCTTTTTTTAAAATAACAGCTTTATTGAGCTATAATTCATATGCCATACAATTTACAAATTTACAATGTACAACTTAATGGGTTTTGGCACATTCACAGAGCTGTATACTCATCTCCACTATCAATTTTAGGACATTTTCATCACCCTTAAAAGAAACTACATATTATCTATTATCTCCTAATCCCTTCATTCCCCCAAGCCTTAGGCAACCCCTTATCTCCTTTTTTAAAAATTTTTAATGTTTATTTATTTTTGAGAGAGAGAAACAGAGTGGAAGGAGCAGAGAAAGAGGGAAACAAAGAATCTAAAGCAGGCTCCAGGTTCTGAGCTGTCAGCCCAGAGCCCGACGTGGGGCTCAAATGCAGGAACCATGAGATCATGACCTGAGCCGAAGTCAGACACTTACCTAACTGAGCCACCCAGGCGCGACCCCCTTATCACCTTTCTATTTCTATAGATTTGTCTGTTCTGAGCATTTCCTATAATGAATGCATGCGATATCTGGTCTTTTGTGACTGCTTCTGTCTCTTAGCACAACATTTCTAAAGTAATCAGTGTTGTATCATAAATCAGCACTTCATTCCTTTTGACGGATGAATATTTCCTTTTAGTAATGTTATTTATCCATCAGTGGATGGACTTTTGAGTTGTTGTCACTTTTTGGTTATAATGAATAGTGCTCCTCTGAACATTTATGTACAAGTTTTTATAGAGACATGTTTTCATTTCTCTTGCATGTATACCAAGTAGTGGGATTGCTGGATCATATTGTACCTCTATGTTAGTCTTTTGAGGAACTGCCAACTTATTTTCCAAAGTGGCCACACCATTTTACACTTCTACCAGCAGTGTATGAGTATTCTAATTTCTCTTCCTTCTCATCATTGCTTTTTGTTATTTATCTTTTTGAATTTAGTCATACAAGTAGATGGTGAGTGGTATCTCATTTGGGATACTATAACAAAATACCATAGACTAGATGGCTTGTAAAAACAAACATTTATTTCTTACAGTTCTGGAGGCTGGGGAGTCTTGGATCACAGTCCCAGCAGATTCAGTGTTTGGTGAGGGCTCCCTGGTTCATGGACAGCATAAAAAATGTATTACTTCAAAATCATATTCTGTAGGTACTGTAGTGGAAGTCACATGGAATAATTGTCTCAAGAAGATAAAGGACCAAGCCAAACTTTTGACAGTTAAAGAAAAATTTGTGATGTATTTGCTCATATATTAATAAAATAGATTATGATAGCATCAAATTGATGTGATATTTCTATTCCACTGGCTATACTTAGAACAGTAATGTTAGTATTTATAATATTCTGGGAAATATGTTCTTTGGCGTTATTTAAACTGTGGTAAAGAAGACATTTTATATAACAACCTAGAAATTTACAAAGGGGCACATACTTTTTTTCAAACGTTTTCAGGAGGTAGTGAGCAAAAAAAAAAAATAAAATAACGAAGTGAAGAACATTGCTGTGGATCAAGGAAGGGTATTTTCCAACTACACAAGCTTTGCTTTTCTAACTTTTTAAATGTTTTTTGTTTGTTTTTGAGAGACAGAGAGAGACAGAGTGAGCAGGGGAGGGTCAGAGAGAGAGGAAGACAGAGAATCTAAAGACAGTCTCCAGGCTCTGAGCTAGCTGTCAGCACAGAGCCTGACACGGGGCTCAAACCCACAAACTGTGTGATCATGACCTGAGCTGAAGTCGGATGCTTAACTGACTGAGCCCCCCAGGCTCCCCATTTTGCTTTTGTAACTTATTTTCCCCTCTGGTGCTGTCCATTATATTAATTTTGATCCTGATTTTATCTGAAAAATCTTGGTGTTAGGGGAGGGTGGGAAAGCAAATGAACAGCAGCTGTCTAGTCTCTGAGTACATTCTGCTTCTGGAATTCATCCCAGAAGATGCTCCTGAATGATTCTAGTGAGATATGAACCAAGCCTGCTTTTCAAGACCTTCAGAGAAGGCCTTTGATCTTTCCCCTTAGAGTGGTTTTCATAATTTTTTAGGGTTTGTTTGGTTGGCTGGTTTTTGGTCAATATATTAAAATAATTTAAGAATATTTCCAAGTTAAAAGAAAAACCTGATGATTTATAAATTATATAGCAGGTAGATTTTTGGAAAAGTGGTTACATTTAAACATTATAAGAGTGTTACTAGTTGGTAAGTATATTGCAATGTTTGATTTGGCAGTGAGAAGTAAAGCTTTAACTGAGAGTAAGATTTTCATCTTTTCAAGCCAAATATGGTCAATTTTTAACTCTTGACAATGTCCATCCATATATAGGTTTCTGTTTATAGTGTGACTTGGATTTATCACTCATACAACTTCTCCATGTTGCAGAATGGATTTTTCCTGCCTTTGAACTTCTTGTGGTTTGGCTCTTAACCTGCTCCTTCTGAGGTCCAAGCTCATGAAAAATTAAGCTAATAGGAGGGTATCTTTGCTAAGATGGAGAAAGGAGACAGAGAGGAACTCTGTGCATTAAGGATGCTATGAGGAATTGGGTCATTAAGGAGAATGTGATGAGAGACTATTTCTGAGGATATGAGGTGGGTAAGGAGAACCACCACCAACAGTAGGGGGCCATTGCCAAACACAGACCTGACAGGCAGGGAGGGGTTAGTGACTAGAACCAGAACCCACCTGGTAGTGTGGCCTTTGAAAGACAAATAAATCTATTGGTGGGTTTGGGGAAAATGAAACCCAGATTCATTCTCCTCCCATCCTTTGATCTTCTGCCTCCAGCTGGCAAAATTGAGTTAGAAGACAGAGCGTAGGGGCACCCTGGATGCAGTCCATAAGGCTAACTTTCTGGGACACAGGCCAGGGTAGGGAAGAATGGAGAGCATATTTGAAGAGCATTTTGAGAATTCAGCATGCTCAGAATGACAAATACTATTGCTTTAAGAGGTTGTCTCTGCAAAAGAAAGTTGTGGTTTGTAGCTCAATTGCTCCTACATTTCTAAGGAAATTGAAGAGTGCTGTAAACTGAATGTTTGTGTTTTTCTTCAAAATTCATGTTGAAGCCCTAGCCTCCAATGTGTTTGTATTAGGGGATAGGGTCTTTTTTTTTTTTTTTTTTAATATTTTTATTTATTTCTAGGAGAGAGAGAGAGAGAGACAGCGTGAGCAGGGGAGGGTCAGAGAGAGAGGGTGTCACAGACTTAAACAGGCCCCAGGCTCTGAGCTGGCAGTCAGCACAGAGCCCGACGCGGGGCTCGAACCCACAAACCGCGAGATCATGACCTAAGCGAAAGTCGGACGCTCAACCGACTAAGCCACCCAGGCGCCCCAGGGGATAGGGTCTTTGAGAGATAATTGGGTTTAGATGCAGTCATGAGGGTGGAGCCCCCATAATGGGATTAGTGCCCTTATACAAAGATGAAAAAACACCAAAAGACACCTCTTCTATGTGAGAGTACAGTGAGAAGGCAGGTATCTGTAAGCCAACAAGAGGGTCTTTACCATGAACCTGACCATGCAAGGACTCTATTTTTGGGTTTTCTAGCTTCTAAAACTGTGAGAAAATAAGTGTCTTTTGTTAAGGCTCCTCAGTTCATGTTTTTTTTTTTTTTCTTTTTTTTGTTATGGTAGCCCAAATTGATTAAGACAAGGGGTCTACAGTTTGTAAAGATGTCCTCTACTCAACATGTACACATTTCTTATCTGAGAGCCAGGATGCTACCAAGTTAAAGGGGGTAATAATATTTTTTTTTTTTTTTGAGAAAGAGAGAGAGACAGAGAGAGAGAGCAAGTGCATAGGGGAAGGGCAGAGAAAGAAACAGAGAGGAAATCTTAACCAGGCTCCATGCTTAACGTAGGGTTTGACCTCACAACTTTGGAATCATGACCTGAGCAAAAATCAAGAGCTGGGTACTTAACTGACTGAACCACCCAGTTAAGGCAGACATTATGAACTGATAAGAGGATTGACAGAAAAGGAAATGAACTGTTCTGTTTCATTTTCTGGGGGCTCTGCTATTATCACTCCATAGCGATATTTTCTTTCTTGTAATGAATGTTTTCTCTCCATCGTTTCAAACTAGTGACACAGCAAAGAATTATATATGTATATGTATGCATCTTTGTGAGTGTTTATACATACATACATATATACATATACACAATTATATTATATACAAATGTAATTTTAAAAAGATAGTTATTATCTCAAAGTGTTTAGAAACAGATCCCATATCTATATTGCTTAAAAGTTTTATGCCATAGTGTTAAAACAATATAATTCAAAACTATATTTAACTTGTTTGATTCAGAACTTGTATAATTCTATAAGCTTTTAACATCATCCTAGCATTTAAAATCTACAAATAGATAATTAAAATAATAAAAAATATGGAAACATGATTTCTATTGATATCCTTCATATAAGATTAGTGATAATATGATACATTTATTTGTTCTTGAATAGATATTTTCTCCTTTCTAACATTTTCTTTAGGAGAAAATGATTTAATAGAAGTAAAAGAAACTGAGTGTTAAGAAATCTCTTCAGGGGCACCTCGGTGCTTGGTCAGTTAAACATCTGACTTTGGCTCAGGTCATGATCTCACAGTTCATGCGTTCGAGACCCGCGTCGGGCTCTATGTTGACAGCTAGCTCATACAGAGCCTGGAGCCTGTTTCAGATTCTGTGTCTCCCTCTCTCTTTGACCCTCCCCTGTTCATGCTATCTCTGTCTCTCTCTCTCAGAAATAAATAAAAAACATAAAAATATTAAAAAAAGAAATCTCTTCATTTATGATAATATTGGCATATTCTCTCTCCATAGAAGGAAAGAGAAACAAATCGTTTATTTCTGAGGACATATATTCCAGCCCTTTTTCCTGGTGGGAAGAGGTAAATAATTGTGCCATGGAGGCAAGATGTATTTGAGAAGCAGGAGCATTAACTGTTTGGATAGTTGGTATAAGAGTTAGTCTGTTAAAAGCAGAGTATCTCCTGAAATTTTTACTTTTCAGAAGAGAGTATGCATACTGAGGGAAATACCTTTCTGGTTTTATTCTAGTAAGAAAGAACAGGCTTGTAATCTGAAAGTAGGGGGGGGGGGGCTTAACTGTATATCCTAAAGTCATTGAGGCAAAGCAACTATTTACAGGAAGAAGCAAAGTATGACCAACTGAGAAGAAATAGCTAGACAGAATGAAATGTCATAGTTGGAGTGGAAAAAAGAAGAAACCTACATAAACCAATGTTTACTGCACATTGAACTATGGTGCTAAGTAAGCGTGCCTTCATTAAATGGAACAAAAAAAAGACATAATTAAAGAGAAACAAAACAAGGGCTAGAAAGGCTAGAGACAGAAACAAAACAAAGCCTGAGAAAATGGTTAGAGATAAAATAAAAAGGTGAAAGGCAAGGGTGGTTTAAAATTCAATTCGGTGCAAGATGATCAACAAAAGTGAATATCTGCCTTCTAGATTGGGAGAATGTAGGCAAGTTAACCATTATTAGAGAGGAGGCTGAACTGCCAGGATTCCGTTTTACTTTTATCTATCAAGGAGAAAAAAATAGGAAAGAAACTGTTGAAGATCTTAATAAATGAAGAGAAAGTGTGGTTTGGAAAGTAGGAGTTTGCAAAATTATTTATTCTTTTTTTGAATTATAATTACATGTGAAAAGATGCACAGATCTCAAGTGTGGAGTTTGATGGATCCTGACATATGTGTACACCTGGGTAACCATTACCCTAATCAAGATTAAGAACATTGCTATTATTCTAGAATGTTCCCTTGTGTGCTTTTTCAGTTAATCTCCATTCACTCCTCCCCTGCCGAGGAAATGACAGTTCCAATTTTTATCACCATATACATGTTTGGCCGATTCTTGAACCTTATATAAATGGAACCCTATTAGCATGTACTCTTGTTATATGGTTTCTTTTGCTTAACATATTATTTTGGAGAATTATCCATGGTGTTATAAGAAGAGCTGTGTTTGAGTCCCAGCTCAAATACTCTAATTATGTGAGTGCCACACAGGATTCAGGCTCCACATGGGCAAGGATTTTTATCTGTTTTGTTCAATATCCCATGCCCAATTGCCTAGAATAGACCTGCTACATAGTAATTGTTCCATTTCTCAACTATGAGATGAAAATTAAAGTAATAATCTTTTATACCCATGTTCAAAGGAATTTGTGAGGCATAAGTAAGGAAAACTATCTTAAATTGCTTTGTAAACTCTATATAGCACTTTCTAAAGGTTACCTTTTATTATAGACAAACCATGAGTTCCTTATAGACAGAAACCATATCTTATTGATCTTTGAATTTTTCACTTGTAGCATAATATACAGTGTGAAGTCAGTAATGCTCTTTGAATAAATTTCAGTTTGTTCTAAGAACCTCAAGTTGGTCTGTGCAGCTTTGGGGGAAAAGAAACAGAATCAATGTTCATTGAGTTAAGGTACTTAATCTTTGCAAATTGCTTGTGTTGCCTGTGTCATAATTATTAGACAATAAGAAACTCTGAGACTTCACACTAGGTTAATATTGGGCCCAATGGACTGGGAGGGGCTCAGAGAGATAGTCTGGCCATGGAGTCGGAGGTGCACCATATTGAGTTCCCCGATGGGCAGACAACAAAATGAGATAATATACTGGATGTGCAGGAGATTTATTGGAGGAACACCTGTATGAGGAAAAGGGAAGGAAGTCAACAGGTGATGGAGAGAATTATCAGATCACAATGCAATATGAAAGAAAGAGGGAAGGAAAAAGAGTTGGTTCGGAAGAGTCTCAGACTGCAGCAGAGTTATAAGAAATTTTGGGCTGGCCTCAGCATCCTCATGTTCTGTTATTGGATGTGGACAACCAGTGGGAAGTGTGGTATCACCAGGAACAGGGTGTGGATTCAGAGTAGCAGTGAGGGCCACCCATCAATTATGTTCCTTGTAACAGGAAATCTGAGTGGTGCATTTTAGTGTGGATAGAGGCAGTATTCCAAATTTTACTGTCAGTAGAACGAGTCAAACCTGGTTTAATCTAGCCAACTGATCCTCAAAAGTGGGTAGAGAACAGTAAATTAGTACGGAAGGAGGGTAATCCAGAAGCAGTGTCAAGGAGGAGCTGGTCTTCTGGGGTTGAAGTAAGTGAAATAGAGAACAACAGGAAGAGACACACATATGTTTTATGCTGAGTGAAACAACTGATTCAGAATATACTTAATTATATACATTTTGAATCTTCAGATACTTTTTCAATATTTATTTATTATTTTTGAGAGTGAATAGGGGAGGGACAGAGAGAGAGGGAGACAGAGAATCCTAAGTAGGTTCCACACTGTTAGCACAGAGCCCCATGTGAGGTTTGAACTCACGACCTATGAGATCTTGACCTGAGCACAAATCAAGAGTTGAATGCTTAACCAGCTGAGCCACTCAGATGCCCCTGGATCTTCAGGATCTTTTCAGTGTGGAAACTGTGCTTTTAAAGATGGTTGATAGAATGTGCTATATTAGAATGCAGAGAAAGGGCATCAAAGTGAATTAAAGGAAGGACAGATCACAATAGTATGAGCAAAGAACTAAATGGAGTCTTGGTGAAGAAAATTATGAAAAGTTAAGAGAATTGTTTTGTCTTTCCTTTCTATGTTTTGGAAGACCTATTAGCATTCACTTGTACTTACTCAGTTATATTTTCTAAAATTAATACATATCTTATATACTTTGTTGACGTATATGCATATTCTGTACCACCCTCCTCCAAAACAGTATCTTGAGACTATTTGCAAATTCAGGTTATCAATAACTTTGATTGTGGCAGTATATGCTCGAGAGTTGTGATACATAATTTTTTTTTTAATTGAAGTACAGTTAACACCCAATGTTATATTAGTTTCAGGTGTACAACAAAATAGTTTGACATTGTGATAAATGATTTTATAAGCCAAATTACTGCCCCGGAATAGGGGATTTCCTGTTTGTGTTCTGATGTTCCAAAGCTTCAGTGACCGTAGGGTAATGTGTGATGACTAAAATAATTGTCAATTAAATTGTTTTGTTTTTTAGTGTGAATATACTAAGTTTACACACGTTTAGGACAAAGTGTATTGTTATAAATTTCTATTTTCTTGATTTATTTAAGTCTGTGGGTAGATAAATGACTATGGATTCTTGGGAGTTACTATTTACCAAAGCATGACTAACATTAATAGGAGAAAGTTTATTAAGAAGATTCTTATGAATTTTAAATTCTTTGTAAGCAGTAAAAGTGCCTTGCAAAATAGATGTTAGATGTTCTTCATACTTTACATAGCATGATGCAGTTTGGTATTTACCTACTTTAATTATTGACATTGTAGAATTTATTGTATTGTTCTCTAACAGTTATTTTCTCTAACATATTTTCCACATTTTTGTTGTCCTCTAACTTGTGCATTCTATAACTTTATAATTACGGTATTAACATTTTTTACTGAGCATCTAAATTGCTTAATATGGAAATTGTTTTAAAATATTTTAGAATCTTTGGGGCTTTGACAATGTCAAAAGAATGTAAAACAGAAAACACATACATTATGAAATGTAAAATATATAAGCACCATTTTGATGGCCTCTGAAATTTCAGTGAGTATTTAATGTCCTCTAAAAGAATATTTCTCAGGGCACATGGGTGGCTCAGTTGGTTAAGCATCCAACTCTTGGTTTTGGCTCAGGTCATGATCTCGTGGTTTGTAGGTTCAAGCCCCATGTTAGGCTCTGCGCTGACAGTACAGAGCCTGCTTGGGATTCTCTTTCTCTCTGGTCCTCCCCTGCTCAAGTTTTCTCTCTCTCCCTGTTCCAAAATAAATAAGTAAACTTTAATAAAGAAAAGGATGTTTCTCACTGTTTTGACTGAAGTGCAAGTAGTCTGGAATACAAAACATCCATAACCCTGCTCCCATGTCCCAGTCAATACACACACACACACACACACACACACACACACACACCCCAATGTGTCTATGACCTGTTGCATGCCTGGAGATTCTGTTTTGCTGCCAAGCCCTGAGTTTACTGAAGGAAGGGATCATAGGAAACGGAGCAAGCAGAAGGATGGAAGAGATGGCATGGCATATGTTCCTCACCTAGCTCTTTGGACTAGAATTGGGCCCTTGGTATTAGAAGGGAAGAGCTAGAAGTTGGAAGAACTATTTTCTTTAAATGACCTTATAAAATTCTAGATATGTTGGAGCTACTTTGAATTCTTCCTGTCTCTTTGTGGAGTCCAGTCCTGCTCTGGCATCAGCATATTGGACATAGATTTGGGGTTGGTGGGGACAATTATAAATTTCTTCAGTGAGAATCAATGAAATAGGAGGAGAGAAGATGTTGGATGCCACTAGGTGAGTATAGCTAATGAAGATTGTTCAAATGAAAATATCGGTTGCAACCATTTGGGAGCATTAGAAATAATTGGAGAACACTTTAAGTAGGTTAGCATTCAATTTGGGTATGTAGACATATATAGATACATACTGGTGAAACAAAGTGATGATTTGTTTATTTATCATCAGAACTTTATATATGTGTGTGTTTGTGTTTAAAACCTAAACATTATGGATTTCTTTAGAATGACAAATTTATTATAATTTTTAAATGTTCATTTATTTTTGAGAGAGACAGAGACAAAGCATGAGCAGAGGAAGGCAGAGAGAGTGGGAGACACAGAATCAGAAGAAGGCACCAGGCTCTGAGCTGTCAGCACAAAGCCCAGTGTGGGGCTTGAGCCCACAAACCCCAGGATCATGACCTGAGCCAAAGTTGGATGCCTAACTGACTGAGCCACCCAGGTGCCCCTAGAATAACAAATTTATTATAAAATGACTTTTAAATTAGTTCAATTAATTTTAAATGGTTCTATTTGTTGTCTAGAATGTATGGGACTTTTTAAGCTTAGTTAGTCAGCGGTGACTGTCCACAACCAGTTCTAACATGACAGTGAATGTCTTTGTTGAAACATTCAAGTTGCAATTACAAACATTGCTTCAGGTAGCAATTTCTTTTTTTTAATGTTTTTTTTTTTTTTTAATTTATTTCTGAGAGAGAGAGACACACACATACACAGCATGAGCAGGGGAGAGTCAGAGAGATAGGGAGATAAAGAATCTGATGCAGCCTCCAGGGTCTGAGCTAGCTGTCAGGTGCTTAACCAACTGAGCCACCCAGGCACCTACAGGTAGCAATTTCTGAAAGAAGTTGCCATATAAAGTCCACTTAGTCTGAGGCTATACTCATTGTATAGTCCCACCCAGGAATAAATCCCATACTAGCACTGTGTTGAAAAACAGTGTCTAAGACCAGCTCTGATTTCCCATAGTAAACAATTAAACAACTTGACAAAAAAATAGCTGTTTTTAGTAAGTGGGGAACAAGTAGCACAAAACTGTGATCCTTGTGTGAAAGAAAGTACTTGTGACCCTGAAATCTTCCTGACTTTCTGCCTAAAGTCCATTTCTAACCGTGAGTACAGAAAAGAAAACTCCAACAAATTCTGCAGGCCTAGTGACTTGAGAAGGTGAAGATCAGAGTCTGGGGAGATGAGGCAGCTGGAAGGTAAAGTGTGGAGTTTTGGAAAGGGAGATACTCTATACAAAAAGAGTTCCATAAATCTGCATGGGGTGCTCTCTAGCCTTTGTTAAGTACTAGGCTGCCTGTGTGTAGAGTAGAGCTTCACAATGATGGACACAGAATCACTATGGAACTGGAACAGGAAGTATTCCCAGAGATCACAAATGGCAGGAAGGTTTTTTAGCTCTCATCATCCAGAACGGAGAATCCTGGTTGATCATCTGGGATATTTGAGAAAGACCCCAGGAGTTCTGATTCAGAACAACACCGAAGTGAAGGATATTGTAGACCCACCCTAGCAAAATGTAAAAATAAGCTTCAAAGTGACAAAATGGATCTGCAAGTCATTTAACTCTATAAAGGAAGAAAACAACATCCAAACACTTAAGAACATAACATTCACAATACCCAGTAACCAAACAAAAATTAATAAACAAGCCAAGAAGAAGGAAAATGTGATCCATAACCAGAAACTAAATTAGTCAACAGAAAAAGCACAGAGTGATAGTTTTGTTAGAATTAGCAAAGATGTTAAAAACATGAATATAATAGGGAGAGAAATGTAAACTATTAAAAAGGACAAATTAGAATTTATAAGAATGAAAATACTACATATAAAAAAAAGTGATGGTCCCAAATTTTCCAAGTTTGATAAAACTTATGAATGCACAGGTCCCAAAAGCACAATGGGTCCAAAGAAAGTGAACACTCACATGCTAACACAGATACATCAAAGTATACCATAAACAAATTTCTGAAAACCACTGAAAAAGAATATTGTAAAGGAAGCTAAAGGAAAAAGGCACATTATTTACAGAGAAACAAAGATAAAAACTATAGCAGATTTCTCAGCTCATAATATGTCAGGGGACAGTGGAATGACATTTTTAAAGCATTAAAAGGAAAATGAAGTTATCAATCTAAAAGTCAATTAACAGGAGCACTGCTCCTGCAAACAAAGCCAAATAAAGACATTTTTTTAAGGAAGAAAAATTGAAAAATAATTTTCGTAAAACCTGAACACAGTAGAATAAAGGAGAGGAGAGAGAAGTAAAAGAAGATACACAAATGACCAACACATGAAAATATGCTCAACATCATTAGTCACTAAGGGAATGCAAATTGAAACCACTATGAATCATGATCACACATCTACCAGATTGTCTAATTTTATTTTATTTTGTTTTTTTTAAATGTGTTTATTTATTTTTGAGAGAGAAAGAAAGAGAGGGAGCATGTGAGTGGGGGAGGGGCAGAGAGAGAGAGAGAGAGAATCCCAAGCAGGCTCCACTCTGTCAGGGCAGTGCCTGATGCAAGGCGCAATCTTACAAACTGTGAGATCATGACCCGAGGTGAAATCTGGAGTCGGATGCTTAATTAACTGAGCCAGCTGAGCGTCCCAAGATTGTCTAATTTTAAAAAGACTGACCATACCAAGTACTGGCCAGCACAATTAGAACAATCATAGATTGATTTTGGCAATCTAAATGGTATAATCACTTTGGAAAACAGTTTGATAGTTTCTTTTAAAGTTAAACATAGACCTACAATGCGAATGAAAAACCCCACCTGTTTTTACCTAAGAGAAATGTAAAGTTAAGTGTGCATAGACTTATACTTATACATGTGCATATACTTATACTTTATTCATAATAGCCAGAAAATGAAAATAACCCAAGCGTATCAAGAGGTGATGGATAAACAAATGGTGCTATATTTATAGCATAGAATGTTACTTATCAGTAAAAAGGGATGAAATATCAGTGCATGCAGCAATATAGATGAATCTCACAAATATTATGCTGAGTACCAGAAACCAGATTCCAGTCTATACTCTATGATTACATTTATATGAAACTATAGGAAAGACAACACTTATTCAGAGCAACGGAATAAAGATCACTGGTTACCAGAGAACAAAGCACATGAGGAAAGGTTGTATATGACTTAGCAAGGACATAAGGTACTTTTAGAAGTGTTGGACATATACTGTATTCTGACTGCAGTGGTTATATGGCATATATATTTGGAGAAGTTCATTGAAATGTATGCCTAAAATGAATGTTTTACATATGTAAATTATACCTCATTAGGGTTGACTAAAAATAAGTATCAATAAAACAGAAAGTAAATTAATTCTATTTGGCTGAAGAGTGTACACATTTTGAAGAGTCCTGTGTCCTTAAAGGCCTGCTTTAAGCTTGTTAACTGCAAGAAAAAGAATACTTAACTATAGCAAGAAAGCAATTGCATTCATTTGCTAATCTGTATCTTTGACTTTGTATATGCTGTTAGTACTTGTTTCTGGTTCAAGGTGAAAGAATTTTTTAGTTATTTTGGTGTCATCATTTTTTCTCATCTTTAAAACAAGTCCAGTCTCTTGTACTCTGTGGTAACTTAAGTGTCTAATGCAACTAAATTTAAAACAATTATTCTGTTAAAATAAAAATAATATATGAACATAAGCATAGATGTAGTGTAATAAGTAATAAAATCTTAGAGTGGTAAACACCTAGAAAGTTTCCCAGTATCTGAGGCCAAGGAAGATGAAATTATGGCCCTACTTCACAAAACTAATGAGTGGTGAAGTCTTGATTTTTAAGCTGAAATTTCTGCTTTTAATTGATATTGAATTTTATTTTATTTTAAAAAAATTTTAATGTTTATTTTTGAGAGAGAGACACACGGAGTGTGAGCAGGTGAGGGGTAGAGAGAGAGGGAGACATAGAATCCGAGCTGTCAGCACAGAGCATGACGCAGGGCTCAAATTTAAAAACTACATGATCATGACCTAAGCTGAAGTCAAATGCTTAACTGACTGAGCCACCCAGGCACTCCAATATGTTGAATTTTAAGAGTCCTTTCTTTCTGCTTTTTGTACTCTGTTCTTCTCCATTCTGCCTTATATCTTCCTAGAGGAGGCTTTTTGCCTTTCTCATGACTGTTTTTCCTGTTCCCGTCTCTGTGCCTTTGCTCATATTACTCCCTCATCTGGAATGTCCTTTTCTTTTTCAGCAAATACAGATGGTCAAGGAAAGTTGCCATGTTGTTAGAGTACCACAATGTGTTTCTGTTTCTTTCTTTTTTTTTTTTTTAAAGTTTATTTTTAAAGAGAGAGCAAGGGAGGGACAGAGAGAGAGTGGAAGAGAGTGTATCTCAAGCAGGTTCCGCATTGTTAGTGTAGAGCCCAACACGGGCTTGATCTCACGAACCATGAGATCATGACCTGAGCTGAAATCAAGAGATAACCGCTTAACCAACTTAGACACCCAAGTGCTCCGTTTTTCTGTTTCTTAAGAAAAATATGATGGTATATTTGATAAAATGCATTCACCTGTATCATTTTTACCTCAATTTTTATGTCCATTATTCATGCCATGGACTGAATTATGTTCCCCAAAAAAGCATATGTTGAAGCCCTAACTCTCCATTTGACTTTTGGAGACAGGATCTTGAAATAGCTGACTAAGGTTAAATGTGGTTGTAATGATGGGATCTTAATCTAATAGGAATGGTGTCCTTATAATAAGGGGAACAGAGACCAGGGATACACATGCAGAGAGAAAAAGGTCATGTGAGGACCGAGTAGGAAGGCAGCCATCTGCAAGCCAAGGAGAGAGGCTTCAGGAGAAGACAACCCTGCCAGGACTTTACTTCAAGACTTATGATCTGTGAGAAAATAAATATCTGTTCAAGCCACCCAGTCTGTGGTATTTTGCTATGGCGATCCTAACAGGCTAATACAATTCCTGTTGAGTACTGTTGAGTACTTTCTTAGATCCATCTACTCCAAGGAAATATTTCTAACCCATAGTTAGTGTTTCCTTTATCTTTAGTATCTATTTTATAATTTATTTTGTTTTACTTTTGTTTTTTATAGGCAGTTATATCGTAAGCTATATATAAAATAATGCTTTTAGAAAATTCATTATTTTGTGTCTATGGGCACTTCTGCAGCAAACTAGAATTATTTGTTGGTTTGACCAACAATCAGGTCTACAAGGCCTGATTGTAGGCATTTCTCTACGATTGTAACAAAAACACCCTTGAATTGAATAGTCATGTTTGAATTGTACAATTGACTTGCTTATCAAAGACATCCTCAGTTTGTTTATTAAAAGAATATATAGTAAAACACAATGCCTTTCTTAACAAGTTGCTATTGTTCATAGAACAATGGAAACCAGACCTTAATTAGTACATTTTTTTTCTCCTTTAGATGTCTTTTGTACACAAATTAATTTAGAATTCTTTAGACTTTTACATAGGTATGTCTCATCTCCAGTGAAGGTACTTAACCCATCTTTTATTTCTTTTGTGTTATATCACTTCTTTTTTTAATGTTTATTTATATTTGAGAGACAGAGAGAGAGAGAAAGCATGAGCAGAGGAGAGGGAGAGAGAAGAGAAAGACACAGAACTCGAAGCAGGCTCTAGGCTCTGAGCTGTCTGCACAGAGCTCAAAGTGGGGCTGGAACCCACAGACCTTGAGATCATGACCTGAGCTGAACTCAGATTCTCAACTGCCTGAGCCACCCAGGCACCCTTGTTATTATATTACTTCTTGAAGAAAGGGAGGGAGGGTATGAAGGAAGGGAGGAAATGACAGCTCCATTCTTCAACATTCTATATGGGGGATACTGAAAGAGAACCAGACAGGTGACTGGGGAGAGTGGGGGACTGAGGCTGAAAGAAGTGCTGGCTACTGACAGTTGAAGATCATGGAAACAAGATGTAACTAAAAAGAAATATTTGCATGAGTTGGTGTGCATTTTCTGTCTGGAATATTCACTAAAATGTGCATTACTGTCTGAAGCTTGTAGACACATCATGTTTTGATATGTATTGAATAAAGGGACTTGCAGAAAATCTTTATTACATAAGTAGGAAGAATGTTTAAATCTACAAGTCTCCACAATGTTCCTCATTGCAATGAGAATCAAAAGCTAGTTAGGGGTGCCTGGATGGCTCAGTGGATTAAATGTCTGACTCTTGATTTCAGCACAGGTCATGATCTCACAGTTCATGAGATTGAGCTCTCATTGGGGCTCTGTGCTGAAAGTGTGGGACCTGCTTGGGATTCTTTCTCCTCTCTCTGCCCCTCCCCAGCTCATGCATGTGCTCTTCCTCTCAAAAATAAATTAATAAGCATTTAAAAAAGAATCAAGAGCTATTGATAATATTTAAAATATCCATAACATGGGGGTATTGTCATATATAATGTATTTTGACTCCTCACTATCATGAGAAATGTAGTTTTAAGTCTTGAAGTAAGTTTATATAAGTCCTGTAACTTAATTTTTTTTTCAAAAAAATTTTTGGCTACTCTACATCTTTTGTACATATATATGTACAAATATATGTGTATATTAGACTCTAATGTGTATGTGCATGTGCGTGTGCATGTGTGTGTGTGTATGTGTGTGTATGTGTGTGTGTTAGAATCAGCTTGTCAGTTTCTCTAAAAAAGCCTCTGGCATTCTTGAATGCAACTGTGCTGAAATTATAGATCAGTTTATGGAGAATGAACATCCTAATAATATGGAGTCTTTCAAACAAGAAAAATGGCGTATCTCTCCCCTTATTTAGATGTTTACATTTTTCTCATCAGTGTTTTGCAGTGTTAAAGATTTGGCACATCTTTTGTTAAATATATTCCTGAGTATTTTATGTTTTTGATGCTTATACATGGTGGTGTTAAAACTTTGATTTTCCAATTGTTTTGAGTATATAGAAATACAGTTAATTTTTGTTCATCGACCTTAGATTCTGAGACTTTGATAAATATAACATTACTTCTTCTAGTAATTGCTTTGTTGGTTCCTTTAGGATATTTAATGTGCTCAAAGATGACATCCTCAAATAGCAACAGTTCTAGTTCTTTCTTTACAATGTGTATATCTTTTATTTTTATTTTATTTTAATCATGTAGTATTTCCAGTACTGTGTTAATAGGAGTGATAAGAGTAGTCATCTTTGCCATGTTATTTATCTTAAAGGGAACTATTCAGTATAATGTTAGCTCTGGGTTTTTCTTAGATACGCTTTATTAAATTGAGGAAGTTCTCTTCTATTCCTAATTTGCTGAGTGTTTTTATCATGAATCATATTTAAATTTTGTCAAATATTTTTTCTTCGTTTATTGAAATAATCGTATTACTTTTTTCTTTTTTTTTTTAGTGTGGTTATTTTTTCCATTAGTTGATCTTTGAATTTTGAGTCAACCTTACATTCCTGGAATAAAACCCAATTAATCATAATGTGATATCTTTATTATATTTTACTGTATTAAATTGGCTTATATTTGCTAAACATTTTTGCTTCTCTCTTCATGAAGGATGATAGTCTGTTAATTTTGAAATTGAGCTTTCACAGTTTACTGTAGTGTCCTCTATCTTATTTTGCCTAACCCAAATACCTGTACCAGATTCTTCCATTTTCTTTTCACTGCAGTTTCTATGTCTTCTCCCTTATTGCCTGCCCTGTGTTTCATGGTAGGATGTTGCATTGATTGCGGAAAACCCACAATCTCTATCAGTGTATTTGTTCAACATTTATATTAAGAATAAAGATCCTTACTTTACATATCTCAAACCTTTGGCTTATGATTTTTTAAGGTATAGTATAATAGTAACTTTCATACAAAATACCAGATATTTTGTTTTCTTTTAAAAAATTTCAAGTTTATTTATTTTAGAGAAGGATTGAATCCTAAGCAGACTCTGCACTGTCAGCTTAGATCCCACTGAGGGGCTCAAACTCATGAACCGTGAGATCATGACCTGAGCTGAAACTGAGTCAGTTGCTCAACCAACTTAGCCACCTAGCCACCCCTCTTTTTCTTCTTTTGATACAAGATATTTTCATTTGGGTTGTTATGCAAATACCATAACTATTTCCATCTCTTTCCTCAGACCCAATCATCTTCTCCAGTATTTTCTGCTTTTGGCAACTCCATACATTTTATCACCCAAATTAGAAAAATGTGATTCTCTCTCTTTCATTCTCTATCTTTGATCCATAACCAAATATTGCCAATTCTATATCTTAAAAATTCCTCATTGCCACTTCCTTTTCTGTATCCTTCCTTATCTGTATTCTGCTTTCAGATGCTCACCATATCACTGCTGGATTACTGAAACCATACTCTGGCTTCTGTTGCCACTGCCAACCTATCCTTTACATTGCTACTAGCCTGACCTTTCTGAAAAGTAAATTTGCCTTTTCTGCTTAAAATTATTTAATGTCTCCTTTTTTTTATCTTTAAAAGAACACATGAACTCATTAATACAGTAACTAAATTCTTCAACATCTGTTCCCTATTAGAGAAATGTCCAGAATGGGCTTGAGCTGAAAATGAATTCCGCATAACTTAGCAAGGTGAAAAACTATCACAACTTCTGTGCAATAATTGTAGCCAACATTTCCCCCAACTATAGCACAGCTAAGAATTAAACACTTAGATTAGCACAGCTAAGATGATTGGAACTGTCTTAACCCTACTATTGTGTGGGCCAGCAGTTACACACTCAATTTAAAAAATTGTCAAGTTATTCACATTTATTTGCTCCAAATCTATTTTAATTTGTGTGAGGCAAAAAGGCCCATGATCTTAAAGGAAAACTCATCTTAATCATATTCATATGGAAAATTGGGCTGTATTTGATGAAATGCCAAAGATTGAAATTGACCTTTTAGCTCGAATGCCGCTTCGTTCCTAATTCCTCACCCTAGTTCTAAAGTCAGAAATTATTTCTTGTTCTCTGAAAGCCCCTTTAAGCTCACATTGCCTGGGTTTGCAGTTAATTTTATGTATACATAGATTACTATAGAATGTTGAAGTTTTTGAGGCAAGAACATAATAATGTCCCATGCAGAGTCTGGCTCAAAAGATGTGACATATTAGGGGTGGCTGGGTGGGCTTAGTCAGTTGAGCATCTGACTTGATTTTGGCTCAGGTCATGATCCCAGGCTTGTAGGATGGACCCCCATGTGGGGCTCAGGGCTGAGTGTGGAGCCTACTTAGAACTGTTTCTCTCCCTCTTCTCCTCTCCCTTGCTTGTGCTCTCTCTCTCTCTTTCTCAAATAAAATAAAAAGATATGACATAATAAATATGAATCAAATTATACCAAGACTAAAAGTAAGAGTATAGACATGGAGTTGTTACAAACATGAATATTATACAAAGCCAGCTTTGGCAACTCTGGTTTTTCTCTTCCTCCCTGGCCCCCAAATCCAGAGTTCCATGGATCAAATATATGTCATTGTTATAAATACCAATGTAAGAATATGAGAAACAACTTCTTATATTTGTATTAGTTATACTTTGGTATTTGTTTATATTTAAATATATATATATATATATATATATTTTTTTTTTTGCTGTAGTTCTATGGCCTAATGCTCATGTCTTACCAACAAAGCCAATATATCTTTTGGTTTTTCCATCCCCTTCAGGTATTTGATTTTAGTATGCTACACTTTTTTTTTTATTGTTTGCTATTATTGACTTAATTTTGTCAGAGAAAATATTTCATTTTCCTTATTTTTTGAAATTGTATCTTACAGTAACTGTATGAAGTATATTAAATCAAAGTTTTTGTATGGGTGGAGAAAATTTTTAATGAACAATTTGAAGTATGTTTTGCATATGGCCAACATATTTAAAAATTTCATTTGTTTCTTACTTTAATCTTGGGTATAAGAAAGACATCATAAAATCAGAATCCTAACAGATCCATGATCTTCACATGTTGTTTCTGAACACAGATCACTAATGACTAATGCCAACTTGTTTATTATTTCCATGCCTTGTGGAAACTCTGATGAATAGAAAGTTAGATCATGAGTCAATTGTAGCTTTACTGAGAATAACAATTAGTATCATGGTACAAAAAATAAATAGACAAATATATTTAAGACATATTGCTATACTAGATTTATCCTGAAACTTTTTCTAACTACATCAAAATCCTCTTTGACAAGTTCAATTGTTAAATCCAGCAAAATGGAACCCCTAGCATATATCATTCTGGCATATTAATTCAGAGTGTTAACAAACAAATTAAGTAGGTTTATATCCAATATCAGGATTAGACTACAAGACTTAAAATATCTGATAAATGTAGAGAACATAGACACCTCTGTCATATTTGGGAAATTGTGCTTTTACATCATTTTTTGGATACACTTATTAGTTGGATGATTTGGGGCAAGGCTCTACATTGTCTCTGAGTCTGTATTTTTACCTTTGAAATGTAAAAAACATGTCTTCCTCACCTACCTTAGTTGATCCAGTAAATATTTATTAAGTTACTATTATGGAACGTAATGCCTGTTCTGGACATTTATGCTATATAACAGAAGAGACAGAAATGAGTAGGAAGATACACAGTAACCACAATAAGTCAATAAAATACAGCAAGTTAGAAGATTGAAAGTGATATAAAAAAATAGAGTAGGATAAAGGCAGAAAATCTCTGGTGGGCTCGTTACCTTTAAAAATAGAATTATCAAGGTAGGTTCCATTGAGAAGCTGACATCTGAGAAAAGACTCAAGAGATATAAGGGAGTCAGCTACCAAGGAGCATTCCAGGCTTAGGGATTCACTAGGGCAAGGGCTGGAGGCATGTTTGGTGAGTTGGCAGACAGTGTGACTTAAAATAGAGTGAGCGGGAAAGTAGTACAAATCAGACAGGTAAGGAGGATAGGGATACAGGTTGATCATATAAAGTCTTGCAAGCCATGGTAAGCAGTTTGTTTTGATTCTGAGGAAGATGAAAGAAGTTATGAAGATTTGATGGGGAATGATAGGATTTGAACTTGGTTTTATTTATTTATTTGTTTTTCTTAGTTTATTGACAAGTTGGTTTCCATATAACACCCAGTGCTCATCTCAACAAGTGCCCTCCCCCATGCCCATCACCCCCCTTCCCCTCTCCCCCATCCCTATCAGCCCTCAGTTTGTTCTCAGCATTCAAGAGTCTATCATGGTTTGCCTCCGTCCCTCTCCCCAACTATTTTTCCCCCTTCTTCTCCCTCATGGTCCTCTGTTAACTTCCTCCTAATCCACCTCTATGTGCAAACATATGGTATCTGTCCTCCTCTGCCTGACTTATTTCGCTGAGCATAACACCCTCAAGTTCCATCCACATTGCTACAAATGGCCAGATTTCATTCTTTCACATTATCATGTAGTATTCCATTGTATAAATATACCACATCTTCTTGATCCATTCATCAGTTGATGGCTACTTAGGCTCTTTCCATGTTTTGGCTATTGTTGAAAGTGCTGCTATGTACATTGTGGTACATGTGCCCCTATGCATCAGCACTCCTGTATCCCTTCAACCATTGATTTCAATTGTCTTTTTATTCTGATATTCTTAAGAATATATCAAAAACAAAAAACATTTTCTTTTAAAGTATTGGCATGAAATCTTGATTCTTTGTTTAGTTTCCTCCAATTACAGTTTATAATATACCTGGCAGGCAATTGCCCACTTTGATATCATCATCTGCACTGCAGGATGAGATAGTAACATATTTTCCTCTTTCCTCTGCCTTCTGTAAAGCCTGGTTTACAGTTTTAATAACTCCTTGGAACAAGTTACTGTATAATATAAACATATATTCCTGTTTATTCAGAGTGACCATTTTGTTATTACTGTATTATGAAAACAATTGTGATTCTAAATAAAATATACTCATAAATTAAAACCAAGAGATCAACTTAACTACAATATGTACACAATCTAAAGTCCCAAGAATTTTATTTCACAAAGTCATCTTGCCTGAAGCAGTTGTCTACAATAAAGGCAATATCTTCACGATTCATGTTTTAAGTATCTTAAATTTATGTCCCCATTTTCTTATTGTTTCTTAAAAGTATACAGGGCACCTGGGTGGCTCAGTTTATTGTGTCTGACTTAGGTTCAGGTCATGATCTCATGGTTTGTGAATTTGAGCCCTGCTTTGGGCTCTGTGCTGACAGTTTAGAGCCTGGAGCCTACTTTGAATTCCGTCTCCCTCTCTCTCTGCTCCTCCCCCACCCTCCCCCTCAAAAATAAAGATTTTTTTAAAAATTTAATACATTTTTGGGGATTTTTTTACCACTTTATGAAACTTGAGGAATGTCTTGATATGGCAGCAGGACAGACTACTTTGTCCTGAACTAAAAGTGGCCTTTGAAAAGCTGACTTCAAGAAAAGACAGGTAGTGTAGCTTAGTGGTGAAGGGGCATGGCTTGGAGGCCAGGCAGTGGGTGTCAGTCCTGGATCCTTCTCTTACTGACCAGGCGAACTTAGACACTTACTCCTTCAAAGCTTGTGAATGGGAATAATAATAGTGTTTACCTTAGATAGCTGCCAAGAGGCTGATATAAAACAATTCATGTAAAACATAAGAAAATGCCTGCACTTATTAAATACACATTGTTATTTTTATTCTTACTATTTGACTTGTTAATTATTCAAAAGTATTAATCCTATTTGAGCACACAGAAATAGTATACATGGACTTCTTAAGTTTTTGAGGACCTAAAATACATTCTGAGGATAGCTTCTGAGGATAGGAACTTCTTTCTTGCTATGGGCATGATTCAGATTTTGGGAATTGCTTGCACAATGTGCCAATACAAGTGTTAAGTCCAACCTTAATTTCTCCCTCACTTAGGAGATCAAGTTTGTATATAGTTTTTTTATATCTAAATTCTTGTTTTTATTAAGGTGCCTTCAGTGGCTTAACATGGAGTTGGCTTTATAAAAGCTATTTAACTTTCACTTGACATAGATAGCAAACAAATCTCTAAATTTCTTTTTTTAAGTTTATTTATTTACTTTGAAAGACAGAGAGAAAGAAAGAGAATAGGGGAGGGGCACAGAGAGGAAGAGGCTCCCAAGCAGGCTCCATGGTCAGTGCAGAGCCTGATTTGGGGCTTAATCGCAGGACTGCGAGATCATGACCTGAGCCAAAGAATACAAAAACACTAATTTAAAGGGATGCACGCACTCCTATTTCTATAGTAGTAATATTTATGATAACCAAGACACAGAAACAGCCCAAATATCTATCCACTGATGAATGGATAAAGATGTGGTATATATATGTATATATACATATATATATGTACATACACATGTATACATACATACATACACACACACACCCATACAATATATATACATACAATGGATTATTTTATATATACACACACACACACACAATGGATTATTATTCAGCCATTAAAAAGGATGAAATCTTGACATTTGCAACAACAAAGATGGAACTAGGTAGTATAATCCTAAGTGAAATAAGCTGATTAGAGAAAAATAAATAACCATATGATTTCACTCATATGTGGCATTTAAGAAACAAAACAAATGAGCAAAGGGGAACAGAACGAGAGAAAGAGAGAGACAAACCAAGAAACAGACTTTTAATTATAGAGAACAGAGAATCCCTTCTGGGATTACAAATATATGTATACATATATGTACATTCATAGCCATGCACATATGAAAGAAATCTTTTGCTATTTTCCCAGTTATTTAAGACTCTTAAATTTTTTAAATGCTTTTTCTCTTTTTATTCTTTTTTCTATCACAACTTTATATTAAAGTTCACTTACATCTATAGTTAAAAAATATTAAATAAAAGGTGCCTGAGTGGCTCAGTTTTTAAGCATCTGACTTCGGCTCAGGTCACAATCTCATGGTTCATGAGTTTGAGTACCACATCCTGTGAGCCTGTGCTTCGCATCAGGTGAACACGAGCCCCACTTAGGGTAAAACATGAGCCCTGTTTTGGGTGAGCTCTCTCTGTCTCCTTCTGCCCCTTCTGGGATTCTCTCTCTCTGCCTCTCACTCATTTGCGCCTTCTCTCTCTCTCTCAAAAGAAAAAAATTAAATATTAAAGTTCATTTGTCATCTCTAATTTGCTCATAAACTGATCCGTTGACATTTTATTTATGTAGTTTTCACTTCTAGAATTTCCATTTGGTACTTTTTTATAGTTTCCATTTCTCTGCTGAGATTTATTACATTTGTTCATTCATCATGAGCATATTTTCTTTAATTGAACATAGTTATAATATCTGCTTTATTTTTTTAAAGTTTATTTATTTTTGAGAGAGTGAGAGAATGAGAGTATGAGCAGAGGAGGAGCAAAGAGAAAAGGAGACACAGAATATGAAGTAGACTCCAGGTTCTAAGCTGTCAGCACAGAGCCCAGCATGGGGCTCCAACTTGTCAACTGCGAGATTATGACCTGAGCTGAAGTCAAATGATGAACAAACTGAGCCACCCAGGTGCCCCATAATATCTATTTTGAAGTACTTGTCTGCTAACTCCAAAATTTGGATCATCTCAGGATTTCTTTCTATTAATTGCTTCTTTTCTAAATATGGGCCATTCTTTTCTGTTTCTTATTTTTTAGGAATTTTTTATGACATGCAGGGCTTTACAAGTGATATATGTTCTAGAGACTCTGAGATCCTCTTATATGTCCTCAGAAGAGTGTTCATTTTTTATTTTAGGAGGCAATAAACTTGGCTAAATTCACACTCCCAGCTCTGTCTTTCCTGTATTTTACCTGCTTTGTCCTTTTAATCCTGAGTGGACTGCTAGCTGTCTACCCTAAGTGTGTATAGTACAGGCTTTGCCAGAAATTTGGATAGAGTTTATGCATAGCACTTGAAGCACTTCCTCTCTTGCTCTCTCCATACTGGGATTTACCACTCACTTTCCAACTGCTGTGGTCACCTGCACCCTGTTCTGTCACTCATTACACCAGAAAGATTGTTGGATTCTATCAGAGTTCTAGACACCCAGCACTGAGCCAAACTGGACCCTGCCCTGGAGCAAAAGGCAAAAAAATGGTAACTCACCCAGTGCTGTTCCTTTCTTTGTATAGATTATCTTCCATATCCAGATCTTATCTGTTTTGGATTGTTCTTCAGTAGTTTTATGTAATTGATTTTTGTATTTTGTCCAGAGTGTATTCTTGTTAATACAGGAGGATTGTCCAATAAGAGCTCCCTTAGCCTTTACCAGAAAGGGAATCTTCAATTTAGGAAATGTAGCTATGTCAAGGTTTAGCGTTAGTTGATTTAAACATTTATATGTATCTATGCTGGATATTGTAGTACGCTGTAATTTAAGGATGAGGCAAGGTGCTTGAACTCACCCTTTAAAAGTTTATTTTTAGAGTAATGTAAAGTGATGAAAAGAGAAGTTTGTCTTAAATATATAACTTCAGTATGCTGTTTATCTGCATCTGTGTTATATTGTTTAAAATGGCAGTCATACTACATGTGGCTACTTAAATTTAATTAAAGTAAAATGAAGTTCAGTTCCTTACTTATACTACCCATATTCTAGTTACTCAAAGCTACATGTGGCTACAGGATAGTGTCTTGGACACAGAAGAAGATATTTCCATGATCAGAGAAAGTTCTACTGGACAACACTGTTCAGCAGAATGCTGTTCTGTCAAGCAGACAAGTATGCTCATTGGGAATTATATGTATTCAGTTGGTCATCTGAAATCCAAAGGTATAGAATCCATTACCAACTCAGTGGACACCAGTGTTTACCCTCTTGTCACATTGGTTATTTTTCTCCCTATGTGGGTTGTTAAACTACATAGAACACTGCTTTGTTCCTGTGAAATATCTCTGTACTCTTAAAGACAGTGATAGTTTTTTTTTTTTTTTTTTTTACAAATAGTTTATTGTCAAATTAGTTTCCACATAACACTCAGTGCTCATCCTCATAAGTGTCCTCCTCTATGCCCATCCCCCCTCCCCCCCACATCCATCAGTCCTCAGTTTTTGTCAGCATTCAAGAGCCTCTCATGGTTTGCCTCTCTCCCTTTCCCCCACCATTTCCGCCCTTCTTCTCCCCCTTGTTCCTCCGTCAAGTTCCTCCTAATCCTCCTATACGTGCAAACATATGATATTTGTCCTTCTCTGCCTGACTTATTTCGCTCAGCATAA
>NW_024081681.1:0-56160 GCF_003009895.1 Hyaena hyaena | reverse complement strand
AAAAAACGGAGAAAAAAAAGGAAAAAGAAAAAGAAAAAAAAAAAAGGGAGGGGCACCTCTCAGGCAGGGATGGGCATGGCGTGATCCAATGCCTCAGGCGGGAGCTCTCCCTTGGCGGTTGTGGGGAGGAGAGTGACGTGCTCCAGTCCCTTCTTGAACCAAGCGCTGCACCTCGCTCTTTTGGGTGTGTAAGCTACCCGTACCGGGGTCGCAGCCGAAGTTGGTTGCACTCTTCAACCCAGGGCAGTTCCAATCTCCAAATCCCCGTCCGGGCGCCCCGCTGAAATTGCCTTAGACACAGCTTCCCAGGCAGCCCCCTCGGGCAATTCCAGGCTCCCTGCCGAGCTCTGGGGGCGGAGTCAGAATCGCTGCTTCCTTCTCTGGGTCATGCTGGCGCGCATGGGCGGTGACTTGCCTGCCGGGTGCTCTGAGCCCGAGTCCAGTTAGAAGGCTCTCTCAGTGGATTCTGCGTCCTTTTTCTCCCAATCTCTCAGGTTTTGTAAGGTTTCCAATGGCTTCAGATCTTTTCTGTGTGATGTATGGGCGCGAGTGCAAGTACGGAGCTCCTTACTTCTCCGCCATCTTGCCCCCTCTCTCCAAGACAGTGATAGTTTTAATGGTTTCCATTTATTGAGGACTCAACTGCATTCTAGACACTGTGCTTAGCCCTTTATCTGCATTATCTCGTGTAATCATTATAACAACTATATGTCACAGGTGTTATTAGTGTCTCCATTTTACAGATGGGAAAGCCGAGTCAGAGAATTAGGTAACTTGCTCATAGTCCTATAATAGGTGAGGAATGAAGCCAGGATTTAATTGTGGAAGAATAAGGGAAGTGGAAGAATATATGTTTTTGATATTCCCTGTCTAAATAATAAAACTGTCTAAATAATAAAACTTGGAGACAACACTGTTTTATTTTCATGAAGAGAAATACAGCACAAAAGAATTGCACAGGAATTAGTAATATCTTTTTAGACTCATATCCAAAGCTTGTTATGTATCATGCTTTAGTCAGTTACATAAATTCCTGATCTAGGAGTGTTTGTGGAAAAATATTTATACTGCTCTCTCTCTTTCACCTCTCTCAGATGCCAAAGTTCTTTCAAATTACTAGCTTTGAAATCATAGTACATCTTTCTGATTCTGACCCACATCACTCTTCAGACCCAGGGCCCCTCCACCCTGTTTTATACTTTTATAACAGTATTGTGTTTTTTTGTTTTTATTTTCTATTTAAAGATGATTTACATTTATTATTTCATATAAAATATGCATTTCCATGTTTTAAACTTTTTTCTTCTACATGAAAGAATTTCTTGGCTACATTAATTTACTTTCTTTTGGAAGGTTTTATCTTTTTTATTAGTGTGTATTTATTTTATTTTTTCACTGATTGCTTTTTTACCATTGCCCTTTCTTGTACTTCTTAAAATTATATGAGAAATGTTTCAGTGGTTTTGAACTCTTAAAATTTAACATTGGGGTAAAAGTTTTCTTTTCTAAGGAAATAACCTATCCAAGGAGGAAGTGCCATGGTCACTATGTTGAAACAGGAGGACAGAACTACTTTTTTGCTCTGTTTGTTATTTCTCAAAGACTATACCCCTTTTTGCTACCATAAAATGTGACTTGGTGGTACCACCAGCTCAGACATCATCAACTCTCTTTGGAAACAGTAGAGTGAATTGATTGTTTACAGCTCCTATAGATCTATAGTTGTAATAAAAGAGTAGCCATATGTAAAATTATTTTGCCCAGCAAAGGAAAATATGACATTATTATTTTGACATACATTTTCTTAGATGTGAATAAAAGAAAAATGTTCTAAAAAATTAAAAAGATACTAATAAAGAGTATTTAATAAAATTTAACACCAATAAACACCCAAAAAAAAACCCCAAAAAATCTGATTAGCAAGTAGAACAAAGATTTTACAGTGGTCTTTTGACTTCACGTAAATGAAGGAACTTGTTGTCCTTATCAAAACATCCTTTGCTTATTATATAGCCATCTTATAAAAAAAGAAGAAAAAAGAAAAAAAAAGTCTACAGGGAGATCCAGTAGGCTCAAATTACTGAACTTTATTTATTTGCATTTAGAGACAAAAACAGGAGATCCCTCATAATTCCATCAGGAACTACAAGAACAATAGTTTTAGATACATGCAAATTTTCCTTTGATATTCAGCTGCAAGATCTTTGAAAGAACTTTCCAGCCATGCTTATTTTGGAGATGTAGCTGTATTATCCACGTGTGGCAGAAACAGGAAAGTCTCATTTCCTCAACATTTTCCCACTCTGCTCTTCAAAGGGAGTGTGAAAATATTTTTATAAAAGGATGGGATTCCCTGGGTTTCCTAATAGTTGAAATTAGCTACTCTTCATTAAAGTGTTATTTTCCCCCCTGGGTAAACACCTGTGTTTTGGTAACTCATTTTTTTAAATTCAAAGACATTACGATTACTTGATGAATATGTATAATTGTGGTAGATTTTTGTGAGGCTCACAGCAGATCAGTGTATTACGTATTGAAAGAATCAAGGGAAAATGTACCTTAAGCAGAAAATTGGAAAAATCAATCATTACTTTATTTAGAAATGAATTTCTTATCATGGTAACATCATGTAAATTAGGGTGATTTATGATTTACTTCTTTTTCTTTTATTTCTTTGTATTTTAGTTTTGTCAATAATGAATATGTATTATTTGTGTGATAAAGGAGAAGAAAGAACAAGAAAATGAAGCATTTACCTATTCTGTTTTACTCATGAGACAAAGAAGTTGGGATTTAACAACTTAAAGGACTTTAGTCTTCAGCACGTAATTTTCTCTGATAGACTATTTCACCATTAGCACCATCTAGATAAATGTTGTCCAAAAGAACTTTGTGGTGGTGGAGACATCTTGTGTATCTGCTGCCTAGTATTCTAACCACATGTGGCTAGTGGCTACTGAGCACCTAAAATATAGGTATTGTGATTGCCAGGTATGGCTAATGGCTTCCATATTGGACAGTTAGGAATTAGATATATCCAAAACAAAAATCAATCATAAGCATCTAAAAAGTATTGTAGTTCTGTTTGTGATTACACAAACCTGGATTTATTTGTACATACTTCTTGGGATGTTTATTTTCTCTATAAATGATTATATGTGTCTATAAAATGGAAGTCCATATTTATTAAAAGTAAACTAGAATCTTGTTTTTTTTTTATTTTTTAATGTCTATTTTTGAGAGAGAGAGGGAGAGAGAGAGAGAGAGAGAGAAAACATGCGAGCAAGTAAGGGACGGCAGAGAGAGAGGGGGAGATACAGAATCTGAAACAGGCTCCTGAATCTTGTCATAAAACTATTAGTTATAGGAGAAGTAGGAATAATGCAGGTCAGTTGGGGTGCCTTGCTGTCTCAGTTGGTAGAGCTTGTGACTCTTGATCTTGGGGTTGTTAGTTCAAGCCCCATGCTGGAAGTAGAATTTACTTAAAAAAAAAAAAAAAGAATAAGTCAGTCAGAATTAAAATGAAATGCTACAACAATCCTTAAAATTTTTAGGAGAGCCACAAGCCATTGTCCTTGATTCTAATAATTCAGAAAAGCTCAGGTACATGTTAAAACATGTCAGACCCTCAATAATCTGGTAGCAGGGGAAGGAAATAAGATAGGAGTAGGCAGGACATAGATTGGCGAAACTCCCGTTTGTGGGACCTGACCCTGCATGAATAGTTTGAGATGTATAGCAAGAATGACCTTGGTTTTAATGGGTGTCATTAGAGAGGGAGGTATATGTAAGTGTAAGTTAGAATCATCAAAAACAATTAGGCCTTTGAATTTATAAATAGTGACATAAATCATTATTCTTATTTCTGGTAGGTGCAGTGGGGTTTTGTAAGTCATAAAGCAAAAAAATCAGAGAGAGAGAGAGATAAGGGTTGAACATTTGAGAATGGCTGAAACTTGAGGAGTAGACCAAGCTATGAATAGAATTCATGGTACTCCCAAAGGAAATTCATGCTGCATTGTTCCAGGACACATTTTGACATATTTGACCAGTAGAGTGGTTTGCATTTTTTGGTGTTGAGAGGAGGGTGGATGGTGTTGATGGGAAGAGAAAAAGCAGTCCAAGTTGGTAATTGCTAGCCTATTAATCATATTTTTTAAAAAAATAAATCTCTTGCTGTAGAAAGGTTATGTTTGGTTAGCTCCCATATGTCCAATACCTGATGCATGTTGTTGATACTCTACAAATGTTCGCTAGATGAATAAATAAAAAGGTTTTTTAAAAGAAGTTGGATGTCAGAGAGAGGATGTCCTCATGCATTGGTCTGGATGTTGGATTAGGAGATGACCTTTCACATCTTCCCACTCTGAGATGACATGATTTCATGACCTGATATTTTAGTTCCAGACAAAATGTCTGGATATGAAGCTATTGTAATTTCTTAGGACTGTAAGCATTATTTGCAATAACGATGTAGGTATTGTTTGATCTTTTAAAAAGATGACATAAACTTGTTAGATGACAACTAACATGACATAAACATGTTAGTTGACTTTAATACAGCATTATATTTTCAGGATCAAAGTGAATCAACAGATTTTGATGTTATGAAGGTCAGTGTTTTACTCTTTTTCAAAACCCTCTAAGAAATGAATGAGATATTTCTCTCAATCTGGATCAGTTAAAAGAAGATTTTAGTGAGGGAAAGTTGCATTGGAATACATTTCATCCTCTTTAACATTTCTTTCATTCCCTTATCCATTCTTGTCTGTTAGAAGTCACCATTTTTCCTCACCTGCCTGGTAGGACCAACACTAATTTGACAAATCTCTTCCATATGTCCTATCATGTCAGGTCTAAACTTGTTACTACACAGCCCTCCAGGGTCTGAAGTCATGTCAGTCACTCTGACTTTGGTGGGTCACTCTGCCTTTGCCTATAGATGGGTCCATACTAAGGCACCTTGGATTTTCTGAATGCCATGCTGTGTCACACCTCTTCTTCTATACATGTTACAATCCCTCTTCTCTTCATTGAGAGCCCTTTATTCCCCTCTGCCTAATACCAATATTGCTGACAATTTCCATTTTATTCTAGAAGAACATCTTTCTTTCTAATCCTCCCTTGTTTTCTTGCCCATTTCCATTCCATATGTTTCACTGTATGATAGCACTTATATCCTGCATATCCTGCTTAAAATTTTTCCTGTATAGGACTCCACCTATACTTTCAGGCTGTGAATAAGTTAAGGGTAGGGAACAAACTTAGTTATGGAGCTCAGATAGCCACTCTAATGGAAATTCTGTGAAGGTAGAGACTAGGTCTGCTTTGCTTACTATTGTAACCCAAGAATTTGGGACAATATCTGACCCACTGCAGTTGTTAAATGAATGTATCTCTACATCCAATATTTTTCATAATAGAGAGACTTATTATTTGCTGAATGACTGAATGGTTCAGAAGTTCTAGGTTCTATACTTGGTGTACTAGCAGTCCATGCGTGATATTAAGAGTTAATCTGGCTGTGAAGTTTCACTGAAATTTGCAAGTGAAAATACTACACCATATTCTTTAGATGGCATATTTATAAATGACTGAACTACAGATTCTTTAGGACCAGAAGGACTTTAATAAAGGCAACCTTTTAATAAAGCATTGCCAATCAATGTATTAGATACTGTCCTAAGTATTTTACATGTATTAACTCATTTTTATTAGTTCATTGTTACTAACTCATAGCATTGTGAGATAAGCATTATTATCCCCATTTAACAGATGATGAGACTAAGGCACAGCAAATCTACAAGATTTCATGAGGTCACACATATAAGGAATACAGGCTGGGAGTCAGACAGGCAGTATGGTTTCAAAGTCCCTTCTCTTCATCTCCATATTAATTACTTCTTTTAATGTCTTTATAGTCATTTTCTTTCTACCCCTGGTGATGCTTTAGTTGTAAATTGCAGAAAACCTATTTTGAAATGGCTTACATTATGTAGAGGATTTATTGGCTCATGTAACTACAAGGCTCACAGATAGATCAGACTCTAGGATTGCTTATTATTCTTACAGCCCTGTATCATGATAGCCTCCTCAACTAGGTGGAAGAAATGGTAGGGAGTTGACTATACTTGTTCTAGAAGCTATCATCCAGAAGAAGAGACATTGTCTGCAATTGTTCCCCAGAAGAAAAAACTGTCAGAGAAGCACCTGTAAATATTTTTTCTAGCTTCATATGAGAAAGTAGATCATATAACCTCCAGTACCAGTGGCCAGTGGATGGGCTTATACAGGTCAGTGTATGCCTGAACTTCCTGCTTCACCTCTAGATCCAGCGATAAAGTCAACTTTCCCTGAAGTACATGAATTTCTTATGGGACATGTGAACAACCAAACTGAAAGTGGTTATTACCAAGAAATAGAGGAGTGAATAGTTGGCAGGGAACCCTAGTACTTACTACATTTCCCCTTCTGAGGATGCTGTCCCTCAGAGATATGGGGACTTACCACAAAGTTGGCTAAAGATCCATTTACTGTTGAGCTATAAACTTCTAACTTCCAACAGTCCCTTCGGGGGGGGGGGGGAGGTCTTTAAAAATCATGTTTTATTAAAACTCTTCAGGAGAAATAGCATTTATCTCTAAATAATGCTTACAAAATATGAAATAATTAAGACTACTAAGAAGTTTGATTTTTTAGTTAAATATGAGAGAAAACAGTTTGAAAATAAAACTACATGTTATATAATTCTCAATGTGTAGTTGGTAATATTTATGATTATAAAAATAGTATATATACTACTATGTAGTAAAATCTGTAGCATAGCTTACTACTTTAGGGGCATCTGGATGGCTCAGTCAATTCAGCATCTGACTCCAGTCATGAACTCATCGTTCATGAGTTCAGGCCTTGCCTCAGACTGTGCTGACAGCTCAAAGCCTGGAGCCTGCTTCGAATTCTGTGTCTCCCTCTCTATCTGCTCCTCCCCTGTTTGTGTTCTGTCTCTTTCTCTCTCTCTCTCAAAATAAATAAACCTTAAAAAATTAAAAATCATAGCTCACAACTTTAGATTTCATTTTTAATATTTTTAAAAAATTTTTAATAGCTTATTGTCAAGTTGGTTTCCATATAACACCCAGTGCTCATCCCAACAAGTGCCCTCCTCCATGCCCATCACCCCACTTCCCCCCACATCCATCAGTCCTCAGTTTGTTCTCAGCATTCAAGAGTCTCTCATGGTTTACCTCTCTTCCTCTCCCCCCTATTTCACCCCTTCTTCTCCCCAAAGGTCCTCCGTTAAGTTCCTCCTAATCCTCCTATACGTGCAAACATATGGTATTTGTCCTTCTCTGCCTGACTTATTTCGCTCAGCATAACACCCTCAAGTTCCATCCATGTTGCTACAAATGGCCAGATTTCATTCTTTCTTATTGCCATGTAGTATTCCATTGTATAGATAAATCACATCTTCTTGATCCATTTGTCCATTGATGGACATTTAGGCTCTTTCCATGATTTGGCTATTGTTGAAAGTACTGCTATGTACATTGGGGTATTTGTGCCCCTATGCATCAGCACTCCTGTATCTCTTGGATAAATTCCTAGCAATGCTATTGCTGGGTCATAGGGGAGTTCTATGGTTAACTTTTTGAGGAACCTCCACACTGTTTTCCAGAGGGGCTGTACCAGTTTACATTCCCACCAACAGTGTAGGAGGATGCCCATTTCTCCACATCCTTGCCAGCATCTATAGTCTCCTGATTTGTTCATTTTAGCCACTCTGACCGGTGTGAGGTGGTATCTCAGTGTGGTTTTGATTTGTATTTCCCTGATGAGGAGGGACACTGAGCATCGTTTCATGTGTCTGTTGGCCATCTGGATGTCCTCTTTGGAGAAGTGTCTGTTCATGTCTTCTGCCCATTTCTTCACTGGATTATTTGATTTTCAGGTGTGGAGTTTGGTGAGTTCCTTATAGATTTTGGATACTAGCCCTTTATCTGATATGTCATTTGCAGTTATCATTTCCCATTCTGTTGGTTGCCTATTAGTTTTATTATTTCCTTTGCCGTGCAGAAGCTTTTTATCTTGATGAGATCCCAATAGTTCATTTTTCTCTTGTTTCTCTTGCCTTTGGGGATGTATCAAGTTAGAAATTGCTATCATTGATGTAAAGGAACAGAAGCTTTTTATTTTAATATAATCCCAGTAGTTGATTTTTACTTTTGTTTCATTTGCCTCAGGAGACATTATCTGGAAAAAATGTTGCTATGGCTGATATCAGAAAGTACTGCCTATGCTGTCTCCTAGGATTTTTATGGTTTCAGGTCCCACATTTAGATCTTTAATCTATTTAGTCTTGTGTACGTTGTAAGAAAGTTGTCCAGTTTCATTGTTTTGCATGTAGATGTCCAGTTTTCCTAGCACCATTTCAAATATACCTTATTTCTGCTTAAATAACTTCAATAGATTCGTGAGACCTAGAGGAAAATATTCAAAATCCTTAGAACAGCTTAAAAATGTTTTCACAAGATAAGTTGGACCTGACTTCCCAGGTACACCTTGTGTCACTTTTTCACACATACACCCCCAAACCTGCCCACTTTGCTTTAAATAGTTTGTAAAAAATATTGTGGTTTTGTACATGTTGGCCCTTCTGAAAGATCTTTTCTTGCTCTTCTCCATCTACCTAAATCCTATTCATTCTTCAAGAACCAGCTCAAATATTACTCATTCTAAAGAGTCTGCTTATGAAAACTCTGTAGGCAGAATTAGTTATCCTTTATTATATTCACATAAAACCTGATGTAGATCTATTGTTCTATTTAATACATCACATTGTAATTTTTTTACATACCTTTCTTGTGAGACAAAAGATAATGTTGGTCTTTGTAACCTTGAGTTATCATTTATCAATGCACCAGTCTGACCAATGAGCATTTTTATTGTTTCTAAAAAATATTCTCTAAGTACTTTTTCTGGGCTACTCACTGAATTCATATTTAGCTTCAAAATATGGCAAAAAGATTTCATTTTATTTTTAATAATCCAAGTGCTTTTTGGACAGTTTGATGTTTATTTTGGCTTTGGTGATCTTCCAAGATGTAGCAGAGTGAGAAACACCATTACCAGAAGTTGACTGCGTAGTATAATTTTTTCCCCTGTATATAAACATATCCTAGTAAGATAAGTATGACTTGATATTCTTCCAACATACTGTTTATGATGATGGCAATTCAATATTAAAATAGTTGCATTTCTCCCCTTCTCTCCTAGGTAATTCTTTTGAAAATTTTTAATGTTTTTATTTTTATTTTTTGAGAGAGAGATAGAGACAGCATGAACGAACAGGGGAGGATCAGAGAGAGAGGGAGACACAGAATCTGTAGATAGGCTCCAGGCTCTGAGCTGTCGGCACAGAGCCTGATGTGGGGCTCGAACACATGAACCATGAGATCATGAGCTGAAGTCGGACACTTAACCGACTGAGCCACCCAGGCGCCCCTCTCCTAAATAATTCTTATGCCTCTCATGTAGTTGAATATAACAAAGTTTTATTTTTTCATATTTATAGCTGTAGACTATGGACTGCAAAAGTTCCAAGGTGGGGGAGGTATCGAAGAAAATATTTGTGTTTTGAATTAAGACTCTTATTTAAGACTCTTAATTATAAGCCTTCAGATTATAAAATTTTATTAGAAGTTTTAATGAATCAGTCTGGAGTTCTCTGATTGATACATGAAGCTGAAAAATATATTCCATGAAGGAAAAATTGTGGTACACTTAAGTGATTTAAAAAAAAGTTCTATTGAAGGACAAGCCTTCAGATCTTAACTCTGAATACATCAAGGCATGCTGCTTCTGTTCATGCATATTTATTTTAAAAATGCACAAAATCTGAAAAGCTTAGGCCACCTCCCTATTATAAGAAGAGTTAATTGTGAGTACTACATTGAAAAATTGTTAGATGATATTTCAATATTAATTCTGTCATTTTCTAGTTACAGTGGAATGTATTCATCTTCCTTATAATTAATGATTTTAGAAGTGGAATTGGACTTTCTTTTTAAATTTTCAAGAAGTACTTTTTTGTAACTGAACTTAAAAAGAGAGTTTTGATTCTTCCTTCTTTACAATGACTGATTATTTGCCTATAGGATAGTATATGCCATTGAAGCATAAAGAAATGCTATCCTTACCAAATAATTATTGTATCAAATAGAATTAGGACAACACTTAACAGGCTTTTGGAAAAATTGGGATTTTAAAATGATCCAAAGTCAGGTTAATGCTGAATGGTAATTTCACAGAGTATAAGATTCTTCTGATTATCAGCAGGGAGTCTAAGCAAGGCAATCTGAATTTTGATATTAAGTAGGGAGAATTTAAGCTTCCTGTTCCTCTGTAAATAGACTGGTAATACAGTGCTCACTGTGTTTTGTGTTTATTAGTACTGGATGTTAGAGCACTAGGGTGTGTCCTTTTAGTGCTCTCTCTCTCCCTCTCTATCTCTCTGCCAAGCCTTGAGAAATGGAGTCTTGTGGTACAAAGTAGAGCATTAAGGCAATGAAATACAGTGTGATAGACATGATTGTTTTTATTTGCCCTGCCAGTTGTTGCTAACAGGCCTTAGACTGCACCTGTGTCTCTAAGAATTGGACTAATGATCTCACCACACACACAAAAAGAGTTAACTATGTGAGGATATGGATGTATTGATTACCTTGATCTTGGTAATCATTCTACAATGTATATGTATGTCAAATCATCATATTGTACACTTTAAATATGTACAGTTAGGTTTGTCAGTTATATTTAAGAAACCTGCAAAAATTAACACAATAAAAAAGAAAAAATATCTGAACAAAGGAAAGATCCTTCCAGGAAAAATAGGAAAAAGGATTTAACATTTCATCAGTCAGGCTCACAGCAGACCATCTCAGCCTCTCTTGAGCTGACCAACTGGCCTACTCAAAGTACTAGCTCTACTGTTCTTACATAAAGACAAACTATAAACAAAAACCGTGTAGGTTGAAGTTTATGATTCCAGCCTGATTCAGGCTCAAGCTAAAGGCATATTTGAGAAAATCTTACTCAATCTTAATGCAGAGACAAGAAATGGTGAGATGGCATAGGAAGTATTGATTTGTTGTGGAGCGATCATTCAAATATAACTGATGTGAACTTTCTTGTTTTCCCATATTAAACTGCTACTTTCTTCCTATTGGGCAATGAGGGAAGGGAGCCCCTGCTGCTCAGGAAGGGAAGCAGGTGAGAACAAAGCACTTCTACCTTCTATATTTTAAGATCTATTTTAAGTCTGTACAAGTCAATAGACATCTCACTTTAAGAGAAGAAGGGTTTGATGTAGGTCCACTAGCAGGGTGAATAGATGACTTTCTGCTTTTCATACCAGATAAAGAAACTTCACAGGAAGAGAATTTAGAAAATAAGTAAATTAGTATTGCAGTGACCATGTGTTCTGCTACTCCCCATTAGAAGTCTGGTGTGTGGAGAAGTATGGCATAAGGGGGAGATTATATAATTAACTTTAAGTGGGAATATGAGAATAAATGGTCTTGTATCCCATTACCCATTGAAAATCTTGAAAGGTAGCAGCCTCATAGATGTGGAACACTCTACTAGGGACAGTGAAATGGTGTGTCCATATTTGGGAGAAAGGACAAATTGACCAAAAGGTCTTGGGACTGGGAAATTAGTAAGCAGAGATGTGAGTGGACTATACCAGCAGTGGGTGAGAATTAGCAATGCTTAAGTGCCAGGTGACCCATCCGTTGACAATTATTCTCTGAGTGTGAAATATGCTTCACACATGCTCCTCAGTTCTACATGAGTCAAGTCACATCGGATCTCAGCACAGGATGGAGAAAAAGGGAGACTAAAAGGCTTTTTGTTCCCACCACTACAGTAGGGTGGCATGACTACATACCCCCTTGACTAAGGATTATGAGTTAGGGATAAAATAGGAACACGTATATGTTAAATGTCAATGAAAAAAATTGGGATTGGTTTAAAGAAATCACTGAATTAGACTAAGAGAAATGGAATTTGAATACATTGAGTTTTTTTAATATCATCATATTAGGAGCTCATGATAGATAATAAATTTGCTACATTAAATAAAGTTATATTATTAGAAAACTGAGAATTTTGTGGACCACTGTGTGAAACCTGTACACACATGAAGAGTAATTAACAGGGAGCAAGATGGTATATTGTGTGTGTGTGTGTGTGTGTGTCCAGAGTAGCTGATTCTAGAAAGCAAGAGTTTTGTGAAATTCATGTCAGGGATGTTCTCAGGATTAGATTAATCTAGAGAATCTTAAGGTGCACAATTATAAAACTGTATTTGTCATAACTGAAACAGTTATCTCTTTTCCTTTCCCATGTTTCTATTGAAACCTGAGAGTTTTTAGCAATGTTTTTCCTTGCAATGAACGGTAGTGAGCATATGTATTGGCCCTGATGAGACAGAGAGGCAGATAGAAAGACAGAGACAGAGGGAAATAGAGAGGTCCTAGGAGCAGCAAGAAGCCAAAACATGCTGCTAACACTCTGCTCTCTGCCTAGTAGCACAAGCCACCATTCTTCTATGATAACTGATTGCAAAATTCTATGATAAATGCCTGAAATCACAGAGAAACAAAAATGGGATTCTAACATACAAGGGATCACCAATAAAACTGAGAAAAATAAAATTAAGGAAATGTAACTAATGGGGAAAATAGAAAACTTAAAAAAATCATTAATATCTTCAGGGACATTCAAGAGATAGTATATCAATAAAACAAGAGCAGGAAGTCCTGAGGCACTCAGGTGGCTCAGTCACTTAAGAATCTGACTCTTGCTTTCTGCTCAAGTCACGATTTCAGGGTTCATGGATTGAGTCTTGCATTGGGCTCTGTGCTGACAGTGTGGAGCCTGCTTGGGACTCTCTTTCTTTGCCCCCCCTCCACTTGTGCTCGCTCTCTTTCTCTCTCTCTGTCTCTCTCTCTCTGTCTCTGTCTCTGTCTCTCTCTCTCTCAAACAAATAAAAATTAAACTGAAACATTGAAAAAAATTTATAGAACAGAAAAGCTAGAACAAACAATCCTAAAATGTGTATGGAACCAGAGGCATCTGGGTGGCTCAGTTGGTTAAGCCTCTGACTTCAGCTCAGGTTATGATATCGCCATTTGTGAGTTTGAGCCCCACATCAGGCTCTCTGCTGCCAGCAGAGAACTTGCTCCTGATCCTCTATTCCCCTCTCTCTCTGCACTTACCCCACTTGTGCTCTCTCTCTGTGTCTCTCTCAAAAATAAATTTAAAAAAATGTGTATGGAACCAGAAAAGACCCTGAATAGCCAAAGCAATCCTAAAATAGAAAACCAAAGCTGGAGGCATCACAGTCTCGGACTTCAAACTGTATTACAAAGTTGTAATGATCAAAACAGTATGGTACTGGCAGAAAAACAGATACTCAGATCAATGGAACAGAATAGAGTACCCAACAATGGACCCATAAACGTGTGGCCAACTAATCTTTGACAAAGCAGGAAGGAATATCCAATTGAATAAAGACAGTCTTCAGAAAATGGTTCTAGGAAAACTAGACAGCAACACGCAGAAAAATTAACCACTCTTTTACACCATACACAAAAATATACTCAAAATGGATGAAAGACCTAAATATAAGACAGGAGGCCATCAAAATCCTAGAGGGGAAAGCAGGTAAAAACCTCTTTGACCTCGGCTGCTGCAATTTTTTACTCAACACATCTCGGGAGGCAAGGGAAACAAGAGCAAAAATGACTATTGAGACCTCATCAGAATAAAAGGTTTCTGCACAGCGAACAAAACAATCAGTAAAACTAAAAGGCAACTGAAAGAATGAGAGAAGAGGGGCGCCTGGGTGGCTCAGTTGGTTGAGCATCCATATTCAGCTCAGGTCATGATCTCCCAGCCTGTGGGGTAGAGCTCCACATAGCTCCACAAAGGGCTCTGTACCAACAGCTCAGAGCCTGGTGCCTGCTTCACATTCTGTCTCCCCCTCTCTCTGCCCCTACCTCACTTGCTCTCTCTCAATCTCTCTCTCTCAAAAATAAATAAACATTAAAAAATTGTTAAAAAAGAATGGGAGAAGATATTTGCAAATGAAATATCAGATAAAAGGTTAGTATCCAAAATCTATAAAGAATTTATCGAACTCAACACCCAAAAACTGAATAATCCAGTGAAGAAATGGGCAAAAGACTGAATAGACACTTCTCCAAAGAAGACACCCAGATGGCTAACAGACACATGAAAAATGTTCAACATCACTCATCATCAGGAAAATACAAATTGAAACCACAATGAGATACTACCTCACACCTGTCAGAATGGCTAGAATTACCAACTAAGGTAACAACAGATGTTGGTGAGGATGCAGAGAAAGAGGATCTCTTTTGCACTGCTGGGGGGAATGCAAACTGGTCCAGCCAGTCTGGAAAGCAGTATGGGATTTCCTCAAAAAATTAAAAATAGAACTACCCTACAACCCAACAATTGCACTATTAGGTATTTATCCAAGGGATACAGATATGCTGTTTCAAAGGGGCACATGCACCCCAATGTTTATAGCAGCACTATCGACAGTAGCCAAAATATGGAAAGAGCCTAAATTTCCATTGACAGATGAATGGATAAAGATGTGCGCGTGCGCGCGCGCACGCATACACACACACACACACACACACACACACACACACTGGAATATTTATTACTCAGCAATTAAAAAGAATAAAATCTTTCCATTTGCAACTACGTGGATGAAACTAGAGGGCATTATGCTAATTGAAATTAGAAAAGGACAAATATCATATGACTTCACTCATATGAGGACTTTAAGATACAAAACAGATGAACATAAGGGAAAGGAAACAAAAATAATATAAAAACAGGAAGGGATAAAAACATAAGAGACTCTTAAACCCTCCAAACAGAGGGTTGCTGGAGGGGTTGTGGGAGGAGGGATAGGCTAAATGGGTAAGGGTCATTAAGGAAGACACTTGTTGGGATGAACACTGGGTGATATACATAGGGGATGAAACCCAGGAATCTACTCCTGATATCTTGTTGCACTATGTGCTAACTAACTTGGATGAAAAAAAAAAAAAAAGCCCTGCAATTCTTCATTCTTCACTAGTGCCACATCACCTATCATCTCCTGTTCCAGACATGGTCCCCAAAAGAATCGGTGACACTACTTCTAATTTATTACCGCCCTCCTTAAATAGGTTACTTAAACAAGTTGTTAAATAAGTTGCTTTTCCCTGTTATAAAGTATTTTCATTGTAAAAATTTTGAAAAATGTAAAAAGATACATCAAATAAAAACCATCCATAGAAAAAATTCTTAAAAATAAAAAAAAAGGAAGTTCCAAGAATAAAAGATTTTAAATAATTAAAAATATGAGAATCAAAATTTGTATCAATAACTAACAAAATGAAGTGTAACAATGCTAATATTAGGTACAATATAACCTATGAAATACATTAACTTAACATCGCTTTTAATTTCATCTTGGGGTCTAAAGTAATTCTTCACATACTATTGTACACCATGGGACAGACTTTATCTTGTTCACTAGTGTATCCTAGCTAATTACCTTATACTTAGTAAGTACAGTAACTATTTCTTGAATTGAATTGAATTTAACCTACATCATATGGTCTCCTTTTTCAGTAAGCCAGGCCTACAAACCATATAACTTAGTTTTTATGTGTGTGTGTCATAAGGGAATAAATATTGTTGAAAATTTCAAACTTTTTTTTTTGTAACAATTTCGTATATAAGGTGGTGCCTTTTTATAGAGTTCTATGTCTCAGCTGTATTTATTCACTTTATAATAGAATATCAACTTCTGGAATGCTGTTTTAAATTTATCTTTATGATTATACTTGTAAGGTCAAATAACTCGGAGCTACACTGGATCTGCAGAGGCTATGGTGACATTGGCTTTAAGCCCAGATAGAAAAAAATGCCTTTGACTTCCAGTGAATGGAATTTCTGAGTCATACATCCTTGCTCTGCTTCATATGCAGATGCATCCTTAGAAGATGAGAGACATTCTGAAGAGGCATTTCCCTGTTTTGGTCAAGGGTCTTCAAAACAATTAATTATTTAATTTATTCTATTAATTAATTAAGTCTTAGTGCAGTATTATAAGAGGTTCGTTGCAGGAGTTCTTGATATATTTATCACTTACTTTTCCTTTTTTTAAACATGTTTATTGTTTACTTTTGAGAGAGAGAAATAGAGTGTGAGTTGGGGAGGGGCAGAGAGAGGGTGACAGGGAATCTGAAACAGGCTCCAAGCTGTCAGCACAGAGCCTGATACGGGGCTTGAACTCATGAACTCTAAGATCATGACCTGAGCCAAAGTTAGACTCTTAACCAACTGAGCCACCCAGGCACCCCAATAACAGTTCTTTTTTGAAAGGCTAAAGATTCTCTTGGTTATAATGAATTTAAGAAAAGTGCATGGACACTGGCACAATGGTCATTTTTAAATAAAATTTTCAGTAGAGGTCTTTTCCACATGGGTTTTGGGGGGAAATATAATGGGATGAGAGAATGTGTCTTCTGCTCTTATTTTCTCTTTCTTCTCATTGTTTTTCAGAAGGCAATTTGGACAGATTTGATATTTTTTAGGATGTCATAGTTTTATCACACTGGTTAAAAGTGTGGGTTTTATAGTTAGCCTCTTGGAACTCAGATCCCAGCTCTATGATTCACCTTTGGCAAGTGAATTAATCTTTCTAAGCTTAAGTTTCCTCATCTTGAAAATGGGGATAATAGTAGTGCATATCTCATGGAGTGTTTTAGGGACCAAATAAGATAATGCATGAAAAACATCGCATTGTGCCACATGTAACACACAAAATGTCAGCTATTATTCAAAATCCTTGAGAAGTTTCCATGGACTGCAGGAAAACCTAAAACTGACATAGTTGAGAGCAAAGAAGGAAGTTAGTAGAGACCTCTGTAAGACGGTACTTTGGCACATTTCCTTTATTTAGAGAAATAATACCACACTGCTGGTGTAAAACCAGTGAAGTAAACATGGAGGGAAGCCGTGATGTGAGATATAATAAAGAGACTAGCTAACATCTGTACAAATAAATAAACTCTCTAAGAAAAAGACATTGAGAACACCATTATCTTCATCCCTAAGGGGCTACTTTAAACTGAACAAAGCTTTTTGGGGGTGAGTGGGTGTAGGTTGTATTTTGAGATGTGGTAGATGGAAAAGGAAGAGAATTGGTTGGTTAACTCTTGTCTAGCCTTTGGTTCCACACTCAGTCACTCAATCAGTGGGAGCTTACGTAGCATCCAGCAGAAATGGAAGAACCAGATTCTCAGACAACTTTTGTACTTCTTTCTGCACTTAATGTTGTTTTGCTCTGTATCCTGGGCTTGGCTGCCTTTGATTGTTTCATCTACTACCCACACACTCTTAAGTTAAAATAAACTTTCTATATTAATACAAGTGGGTTTTTTTTAATGAAATAGTTTCATAAAAACTTGAAAAGGTGAGGCTGAATTCCTTACATTTCTTTTGTTTCCACCCTGTTTTCTTTGGCATAGCATCAGTTCTTAGGTTTGGGACATTAAAGCATATGTTAATAATCATTGATTAGACTATTTGGCAAATATGCCGAAAGATGGCTAACTTCTGGGTGATAGAATGATAATGAAAAGGTATAGGGATACCGTCTTTATTTCTAATATGAAGTAAGTATGTTTAGACAATCATTCGAATCTTGCCTAATGATAGGATCTTATTATTAAGTTTTTCAATCCTTCCTCCCCAGTTCACATTTACATTTTTTAATGATTTAGTTGATTTTGGTCTTATTTTGGAAATTTTCACAAGACCTCTCTTGATCCCTCCCTCTTTGGAGAATACTTCAGTAACATTGTTCGCTGATGATTCTTTTTCTTTCCTGCTTGTATCAAAGTTAAATGTGGACAGTTCAGGTTAGTCCTCTCATTTAAACACAGGGATTATTTTCTTTACATGAGTGTTTATAATGTGCCAGGTGCTGGATGAAATACATTATCTTTTGAATATTTTTCCTTTGCTGATGTCTTTTCTATGAGCCTGTCAGCAGCATCTGATCTGGAGGAAGTTTTTGTTGTTGTTGTTGTTGTTGTTTTTTGTTTGTGTTTTTGTTTTTTAATGGATATTTGCTTCCTGGACTGATGGTCTCTTTAGTGGCATTCTGTCTAAATCCCTGGGAATGATAAACCAGGCAGTCCCTTTGTATTAGGCTGTAGAAGTGGTTTGGGGATGGAGAAGGCAATAGGTTGGGCAATGGAATCTGTTGAAGACTGTGTAAAATATATTTTTCTCTGCTTTCACATGGCTTATGGCTTAAGGCATATTAACAATCTTTACTGAAGGCACAATGGAAAGCAAAACAATAACCAAAAAATGTGCTAAATACATTTGGAGCTGCATATACAATTTAATTGTTTGAGAAATTTGTGTGTACGATAATTATACACATAACTGTTTAGTAAGACATGGCTCTTTTCCCGCTACAACATGCCATCATTTGGTAGGATGGAATATAAACTTACCATTAAAATAAAATAAAATAGCAATTCCAAGTTATACTACAAGGCAGTAATATTTACAAGAAGAATATCTGTTTCTTGTCTATCTTTCCCCCTGAAAACCATGTGGTTCTAAAGTCCCTTCTAGGGATGTGAGGGATCTTCAGATGAGGATTTTACTCCTCCAAATAGAGACAAGACTCTAGGAGGAGAGCAGAGTGGAGTAATTCAGGCATTGGTGTTACTAAAAGGATGGCTAGTACACATGGAGACACATATTTAATATGGTTCATATGTTCTTTTGTGTGTGCATTATGCTAACAAAACCTCTCTCTCTTCAATCCTTTACTAAAGACCAGGAGTGGTATTTGTATTGGGGAGATAAGGAGAAAACCAACTCCTTATACATACTTAATGTACATCAAATATCTTTATTCAAGATGGTGAGGAAATTGCTCTGAAGTTTAAAAAAATATATTAGTTAATGCCACCATTTTAACTCTGCAGTTTATTTAAGTGTTGTTCTTAATTGGGAGCAAGTTTTATATCACATGAGGACATGATTTAAGTAAGAACATACCCTCCTGACTGGCATACCCTGAATGCACCTCATTCTTTCATGGCCAATTCTATTAGAAGTGTTTTATTTGTTGTTTTAAAATTCAAGATGATAAGATGAATTGCTTTTCTAGTGTGGGACATTGGAATTGTTTTCTCCAAACACAAACACAATAACTTATTTCAAATTGGCAGAATGAATGTTTACAAACACCTTAAAAGAAGGATTTCGTGTTTTCCAAGTCTTCATTGCATGGGGGAAAAAAGTGCCATCTCTTTATTGTAAATATTGACAATGATTAAGTTGTTTGGCTATAGTAGGTAGTTTCTAAATTTGATGACTGAATGGATGAATGAATAGGAATGTAGAAACACTAAGGAGCAGACTGCATTAAAAAAGGATTTTCTTTCAGAGCAAGTGTGCATTTAAAAGGGTTGCCAGTTATGCCGCTGGTACAAGTCACCTGAAAATATTCAGCTGAAGTTGCTGTGGGAATTGATGTTTTCCTTTTCCCTACTCCACCTCACCACACTTTTTAAGTTAAATTGCCTGAAAGTCAGTTGATCAACATGTTTTAAACCAGTTAATGAAAGAGGGAAACTACAACTTGCCTCTCCCAGGAAATGCTTATCTAATTTCTGAATCCAAGAGAAATCTTTCTTTGGAAATGATTCCTTCTCTCTCTTTTGGACCCTGTAGCCTTTTTTCACCACTCTTGTCCCAGTCTTACTCAGTGAGTGTAGAGAATGTAGGTGATAGGTGCCAGTGTCCCACCAAGCCAGGTGTAGCCAAGTCCACAGACATGGTCCCATCTCCATTCCCTCTTTTCCTTCTTTGCCCACCACCCAATAGTTGGTTCCTGACATGGCCGTGATATGACCCTGCCAAACAGCTACATCCATTGTAGGTCCTTTTTCACGGATGATATTCATAGTTGCTTATTGTAGGGGTGGGCCCTTGAGAGGTAGGTAATCATGAAAGAGCCCAGAATCAGGCATCAGGAACCTGGTTTAGAATCTTGGCTTTGCCACTCAAACCATGAATCCTTGGTTGCATTGTTCACTTTTGTGGTTTCCATATCTTTATCTTTAAAACAAGATTTAATGCTAAGTGACTAATAAACTCTCTTCTGGATCAAATATTTTCTGTTAACATGAAATACTCATTTCAAAGAAGAGAAATATAATCGCAAATCTTTGATGTGTGTCTTGTGGAGCACTTATTTGTGTTCCTATTGCATAAATGTTGTGAAAACTGTTCTGTGAAAAATAATCTACTGTTCAATTATAGAAGCCTTGCTTTTAAAAATCCCTTTTGAAAGACAAACTGGTGCCTTTTAATCTTGCCTAGTATCTTCTATGATTTTTAATACGGGGTTTTAAGAACTTTATATAATTAACAAATCATTTAAAATTAATGAAAAGCCACAAAATCATTTCAAATTAATGAAAATTTTTCTCAGTATAAATTAGGAGAAATGAATATCCTGATTTATTTTGTTTCAGACTAATGACTGAAGTCTCAAGAATACATAAATAAGCAAGCAAAATAGAACTCATTGGAAAATCACATCTGTCCACCATCATCACACAAAAAGGCACATTGTGTGGTCTTGAGAAAGATTACATAGCATCCAAGGGAGGAAGCTCTTTCTTTAAGAGAGAGATGAATAACTAAAAAAGCAATGGGTTCTGTGAGGAAAATCAAAGACTGGGTGGGTAGAGCCGGAATTAGAGGAAGAATTGAAGCAAGAGGAAAAAACCAAGGGCAAATAGAGTTTTTAACTAGACATTCAGGCTTGCAGGCGCCATCTGAAATTGCAAAAGGAAAAAAAAAAAACAATTGAGCCTAAGATGTGATTAGGATAGTCATATTGTGTATATTGAACAAAATATGAATGAATGAACATGATGATTAAAGAGGGAACATATTTTTTTTTCCATTCAGTCTCCTTATCTGCAATTTAGCCTTTGAATATGAGCATGGAGTATAAAACCAGAGTATAGAGCATATAGCTTTGATAGTAGTTGGATCATAGCAAGCAGAGTGGCTAGGGCATCAAAAAAATTGCAGACCCCCAAAACACACAGCATGCTCAAATTCAGTGAAGCAAGGAAGAACTCCCTTCCTTATAGCATAGTGACATTAGAATTTGGGTGTTACTCAACAGGTGTGTTATGTGTGCTTCCTGGGTATTTCCAAGAAAAAAATAAATGGATAAATTTGAGCCCAGGATACTTTCTATGGCAGACACTGTTGGTTGGCTTGCTCAGCATTTAACTTTAACTTTTCTTCCTTTCCAGTCCCAATTACAGAGGCTGAAAAAGTGGAGTTCTTGCTTTTCCAGCCATCCTTAGAAATGAGCGTGGCTGTGTGGCTAATGAAGCAAACATCTACTAAGATCTTTCTTTATCATCTTGTTCTTTCTTCTCAGATGGGGACATGTTCCCTATAGTTCTGGTAGTTATCTAGTGACCGCGAGGGAAAGGGTGAATGAATCAGATAACAGCCATCACATCATGGAACCAGTAAACCCATGTCACCAGCCATTTACCTTTAAACTTATAATCAAATAATATCCCATTTGTTTAACCTCTTATTAACCAGTTTTATGCTTTCTTGTAGATGAATGCATCCTGATACACCTTCCAGAGAAGCAAATTCTATGCTATGTTTCCACATTATGCACTCTGATTCCATAGTGAGATGAAACATATTTTGCTTCAGGCCTCTTATCCTACTTTCCATGAAAAATAGAATCCCCTCTCAAGTCATCTTTGCAGACACATGTGCTTGAGGAGATCACTCTGGCACCGTGTAGTAAAAGGCTGGCCTCAAAAGCGTTAGTTCTGTGTCCTAAGCAGAAGCAGATTAGGGTCCCAGAATTCAGCTTATTCCTTCTTCTGAATCTTCCTTTCTTCCTCATCCACAGGACAATCAGAAAGACAAATAGCTCATGTTTTCTCTACCCAAGGAACTCTACTGTGTGTGAGTGTGTGTGTGTGTGTGTGTGTGTGTGTGAGAGAGAGAGAGAGAGATAGTTTCTGTAACCACCTTTATGCTTCTTTCACTCCTGCTATGTAAAGCAGGAAATGTGGGAACAGAATTCAGCATCACAACTGTAAGAAGTGACACTCATCTTGAGATCAGCAGTAGAAAGGGGACTCCAAGATTGTTGTAAACATGAGTAATAAGGGAAATGAGCTACAGAGTGGCTTATATGGAGTGGGGAATGCATAAAAATAGTTGAGAAAATTTATATAGAATAATTATTTTGGGTGAGAAAATAAGAGATGTTCAGGAAAAAAGAAAGAAGAAAGTGTGAAAGATTAATCTGGCATCATTATCTTTCCTAGTCACTCAGATTACATTAGTGGTGAAAGCAACTGGTCATGCACATGTACAAGTGAAATCAGAGCCACAATAGTTATGTAACTACTGGATATGGAGATATTCAAAGGAAGACTTAATTGGTAGAATCGTCAAATCTGCAAGAGATCTTGCAAATATTAATGGAAAATATCTGGACTGCTAGTTCAGTCTGAAAAAGGAAAAAGAAAGTTGAATGAAAAATAGTACTCACTGGAGACATCTGACCTCCATAATATCCACATATCATCTTCACAGGGGTAAGAAACCATTTGCCATAGTCTTCTAAGGCATTGCTCAGTAAAAATTGTGAAATACATAACCAAAACCACTCTTACCATAGGGCAAAGAGAATGATTTAGGTATCAATTAATATTAAATTATGATCTGACATATTATTTGTGCTAAAATAAAATGGTACCTAAAAATATTAATATAGAGCATCTAGTTTACTTCATCTGACTCTCAAATACATTTAAAGTGAACTTTCTCTTTTTTATAAGTTTATTTCTTTATTTTGAGAGAGAGAGAGAGAGTGTGGAGGAGGTCCAGAGAGAGAATCTTAAGAAGGTTCCATGCCCAGTGTAGAAACTGTAACTTCAATATTATTTTGGGAATTATTTGCAAATTAGTTATTAACAATCATCCTTTTCTTTTTTAAAAAATTTTTAACATTTATTTATTTTTGAGAGACAGAGAGACAGAGTGTGAGCAGAGAAGGGTGGAGAAAGAGAGGGAGACACAGAATCCGAAGCAGGCTCCAGGCTCTGAGCTGTCAGCCCAGAGCCTGACGCTGGGCTTGAACCTAGAAATCATGAGATCATGACCTGGGCCTAAGTCGGCCACTTAACAGACTGAGCCACCCAGGTGCCCCATCAATATCCTTTTCTGAGACAATTAAGTGGATTAATATATTCACTTACAACAGGAGATAAGGTTGGGAACTTCTCATGTCCATTTTTGCTACGTGTTATCTTTATTTTCAGCTATCACTGACAGTTGATGAAGGAGGAGTTAAAAAGAAAATAAACCAAAACTGAAGAATTCTGCTGTTGAGGGCAGCACACATATTTTCCCAGAGTGCAAAGTTGAGAAGTGGAAATACAAAGTTTCATTAGTATTCTGAATAGTACAGTTTAATATGACCTAACTGATGGATTTTCCATTGACTCCCTAGAGACTGAAAAGGATTGACTGTCAGGAAACTTTTCTTGTGTTTATTCTTCTATTTTCCTTTTCAAACTTGCCAATCACCATTCCTTGTTAATATCCCTCTATGATCCACCTTAAGTGATTTGTCATTTTAGAGGCATTTATGCTGTTTTTCTATTTCTTGTGAAGTTGCTACTTTGTCAAATCACACATTTTCTTAACCTTCACTCAAACTTACTACTTCTAACATTTTAATGCTCACTGAACTTTTCTTTAAATATGATTCTGTCTTTACCAGATGTTTAGCAGTGTCACCAGCATTATCTAGACAGTTATAATTTTATGGTAATTATACTACAATAATAAAATCTAGAATTCCGTATGATTTTTCACTATTGCATTTAACCATGGATTTTCATTAAAGCTCATCAACATTTCTTCTTAAATAGTTTCCTTCAGAGGCACCTGGGTTGCTCAGTCGGTTAAGTGTCTGACTCTTGATTTGGGCTCAAGTCATGATCAAGTTCATGAGATCAAGACCCTTGTGGGGCTCTGTGCTAACAGGGAGAACCCTACTTGAGATTCTGTTTCTCCCTCTCTCTCTGCCCCCGCCCCCTGCTCATGCTCTGTCTTTCTCAAAACAAATAAATAAAGTTAAAAAATAAATAATTTCGAGGCACTTGGGTGGCTCAGTCTGTTAAGGGTCCAACTTTGGCTCAGGTCATGATCTCATAGTTCATGGGTTTGAGTCCTATATCAGGCTCTGTGCTGACAACCCAGAGCCTGGAGCCTGCTTCAAATTCTTTGTCTCCCTCTGTCTCTGCCCTCCCCACCTCAAAAATAAATACACATTTTAAAACATTTAAAAAAATAAAAAAAAAATAATTTCCTTCATTGTGATTCCCCTTGGACCAAGCTCTTTGTCTTTACCTTCTTTAAAACAACTCATTTTCTCTGATCAAAGTTTGTATTGTTCACTTAACATTATGTAGTATATGTTGTCTGTATTCAAAACAACAAAATAAACACACCCTATACCCTTAGCATTTTTTGTATATTTCATGCTATTGCAGGCACATAATTTCTGGGGCTTCCTTTTGACATGTGCAGGAATAATCCTGAGGCAGTTCTTTGAGGGGTCCTTGTTATTCTTCTTTACGGATGACTGCAAGTCTAGCCTACCAGAAAAACCTCTGTTGGAGGAAGATTTGGACTGTTTACTCTAATGTCTAGAGAGCCCAAGTTTGATATATTAGATAATTTAGCATAGAAAATGTGAGGCTCCTAAAATAACCAGGGAATCCCTTTGATCATCAGTTTTATTAAGAAATGTTGTGACTCATTTTTAAAGGAATTTGGCAATCATAGTTATGTGAAAGTTATTTGAATAAAATATATAGCTATACATAATCTCTTATCTTTTTGTTGCAGTCAGAATAATCTTGGTCTTTTACTTCGGCATTTAGGTTGATAGCCTTGAAATTTTGGAAAGGAAAAAAAAATATATTAGGATAATTTTACTAACTTCAGGAAGCATAGAATTCATTTACTTTGCAGATATTTGTTACCCCTCTTCTAGTTAGCCCACCAATATGGTGAATGGGCCTTCCAGCTAGGATGAATAAGGGGTGCTTGTACCTCTGCCCAATGGGTGCCTTCTAGGACTTTGGCTAGCACATTGGCTACTACCAACTGTGAGGGTGCTTTAGAAGCCCCCTCAAAGATGTCACCCATTGCCTCTTGACAGCAGGCATCTTTCACAATCCCTTGCAAGATACCAATACCTTTGGCTTATAAATGGTGAAAGCAGATTATATGTTTTCAAGCCAGATATAACTCCAGAATTTATAGAAAAAATAAATTAATAGAGATCTTTAAAAAGACCATAGTGTGGTACCAGTGGACTATTTTACTAAATCTGGGGGTTCTATAAAATTAATCTTTATTAACCTTAAAAATATTATAGAAGCCCCAGACTCTGGCTTCTAAACGTTTTACAAATCTAGGAAGCCTCTGTGTGAAGTATCATTTGCTTATTACTGTTGCTCTAAATGACCAGTGTCATATCCCAATGGTCATTAATATTCTTCTCCAAAGTTTCCATCTGTCAGAAATGCTGAAATGTGATCTAGCATAAATAGGAGGAAGGATTTTCATGGCTTCCTGTGGTATGCCCTGGCTTGCTAACTCGCAAGGGGACAGGGAGGTAACCGCTGGCTGTGGTTGTGGTTGTGGTTCTCTTTTTGTTTGTTTGTTTGTTTGTTTGTTTGTTTGTTTGTTTGTGTGAAGGGTTGTATATCTGCTCCAGGCTTGGCACTTGGAGGCTGGAAACTTTCCAACAGTGTTGATCAGAACTTCAGTCTTTTAGTGGACATTCTACCAACTCCTGTTTAAATTTCACTCCCACCTAGGGTGCCTGGGTGGCTCAGTTGGTTGGGCATCTGACTTCAGCTCAGGTTATGATCTCATGGTTCATGGGTTCGAGCCCTGTGTCGGGCTCTGTGCTGACAGCTAGCTCAGAGCCTGAGGCCTGCTTAGGATTCTGTATCTCCCTCTGTCTCTGACCCTCTCCTGCTCATGCTCTCTCTCTTTCTCAGAAATAAATAAAACATTACAAAAATTTTAAAAAATTTCACTCTCACCTTTGTTTGAACTAACACTTGTATTCATTTTGAGCCAATAAAAACAAGAAGGAAACATCTGTATTGTTAAGTAACTAATGCTACTATGATAGTACAGCAAAGTGAAAATCTAAAGATCATAAGAGCAAGGTTTCAGTGGATGATATTTTAATGGCAGAATAAAATTTGGTACTATGATTGTTAATATCACATATATGAAATTATATACATATCTAATTTAAATTGTATCATCTTATGTTTTACAGCCTTTTAAATATATATTATTCCATAACATTTGATCCTTGAAATAAGTTGAAGGATAGGTATGTTACATAGATTTAGCTTAAGATATACCAATAATTAGTAGAAGACTTGATAAAAGATTCTAGCAAATTCCTCACAAAAGCTACCTTCCTGTGTTAGAAAACATCATTATAATATAAGTGAGTTATTGAGGAAAGTCTCCATTGACTTGTTAGTAGGTGTTATAAATGATATACAAGCTTTCTGGAAGGCAATTGAAAAAAATGTTTACATTTGCACACCCTTTCACCTTAGAACTAGAATTTTTTACTCAAATTAAGGTAAAAGATGGTACAATTTGACATACACTATAGGTTGCCTACCAAACAGCCATTTGCTTCCTTCCCACCCCTTAACACTAGCAAAGTTTTCTTGTCAGTATCGAACCTGAAAATGTCAGACTCTGGCAATCCCAGTTATTCTTGCAGCTGAGGCATGAGCATGTTGTCCAGTCCTGTCCACCACGCCAGGAGAACTCTCCTGGGGAAGTCTCAGAAAGGTATTTCTCCTGATAGTGAATTGACTGTGGCCTCACCTATCAATACTTCTTTGCATCCAAACCCTTTGCAGCATGACTTTGTGATTTCCTGTGTGCAGAGACGGAGTCTGTCCCCACTTCTTGAAGTTAGGCCAATAATGTGACACAGTTTCAGCAGCAGACTATAACAGAAGAAATGGGACACCATATTGAAGCTTAGCCTCAAGAAACCTTGAAAGGCAAGACATCCAGAGTAGCAGAGTAAGGAGCTTGGTGGATTCTTTCCCCAGCAAAACAGCAATTTAACTGGTTAAAATGAAAAACCAGGGGCGCCTGGGTGGCTCAGTCGGTTAAGCGTCCGACTTCGGCTCAGGTCATGATCACATGGTTTGTGGGTTCGAGCCCCGCGTCGGGCTCTGTGCTGACAGGTAGCTCAGAGCCTGGAGACTGCTTCCGATTCTGTGTCTCCCTCTCTCTCTGACCCTCCCCTGTTCACGCTGTTTCTCTCTCTCTCTCTCTTTCTCTCTCTCTCTCTCTCTCTCTCTGAAATAAATAAAAAAATATTTAAAAAAAATGAAAAACCAAATAATTATTTAAAGTCCCTGAGAATTGCCCGTATGATTTCACTCATATTTCACTCACATGTGAGATTTAAGAAACAAAACAAACAAGCAAATGGGGGAAAAATGGAGAGAGAAGCAAACCAAGAAACACTCTATAACCATATAACTATCTAACTGTATGTATACATATATATATATACAGTTAGATAGTTATATATATAGTTATATATATATAGTTTTATATATATATATATAACTATAGAGAACAAAATGATGGTTACCAGAAGGGAGGTGGGTCGGGGGACGGGTTAAATGGGTGATGGGAGTAAGGAGTTCACTTGTGATGTGCACTGGGTGTTGTATGAAAGTATTGAATCACTATATTGTACACCTGAAACTAATATTACACTGAAATTTAAAAAAAAACTTAAAAAATAAAGTCTGAAAATTGTCCTAAGAACATAGAACCAATGGAGAAACATTCATTCAATAAAATCTACTAAATCGGTAAAAACAGTAAGAGTCTTTGGAATTGCTAAAGTAATTTTGGAATTATAAGGGGAAACATTGGCAACACTGAGACATGAAGAACGGAAATACGAAGAAATTCTATCAAGAAGAAATTCTTGATAACATCACTGAATCTGTGAATTGGCTAACTCTTGAACTTACTGATTTCTTTTTGTGAGAAAATAATTTTCCTATTGTTTTAAGAAATTTTAGTCTGAATATTTTATTTTTACCAACTAATTGATAGTCACATGATTCTCTGACTAGAACTGGTCCATGGCAAAGTCATGTAGAGGATGATGTTTGTACCTGGGTGTGTTCACGCTGAAGCACTGTCCTTTATTCACCCATGCACCTCCACCTGCCTGCAAAATGCTTCATCTTGAAAGTCTACTTTTCCTGGTCCAGTGTGCAGGCATGTCTGCATGCTCCCACCATTAGTATTTATGATTCATTCCAATCCAATGCATTGAATAAAAAGTATTTGGGGGCGCCTGGGTGGCTCAGTTTTTTAAGCGTCTGACTTCGGCTCAGGTCATGATCTCACAGTTCGTGGGTTCAAGCCCCACGTTGGGCTCTGTGCTGACAGACAGCTCAGAGCCTGCAGCCTGTTTCAGATTCTGTATCTCTCTCTCTCTCTCTGACCCTCCCCTGCTCACGCTCTCTCTCTTTCTTTCTATCTCTCTCTCTCAGAAATAAATAAAACATTAAAAAAAAGTGTTTGCTAATTCAAATAAGATAACTCATACTAAACATGTGCATTGTAGCTTTTGCATCCTGGGCTCTAACAAAATGTGTAGTCAGGTATTATGAGATAAATAAGGGGGCCATTGGAGTCTTTAGATAAACACTGAATGCTGGCTCATTTTCAGAGCTTGTTTTTATTGACCTAGGGGTGTGCACGGTGAATCTCTCTGCAGAAGAGCCTTAAAGGCATGACACAGCCTGTACAAAATTGAATAATTTAATGTAAGAATCCAAGTTGTCTGATTTCAGAATTTGTCAGCCACCTAGAACCCACTTAGACTCTATGTTGAGGAGAAATCACTTCTTGGAAGCATTTAAAAATTCTTGCATTTATAATGTCATAATTACTTCAAAATTTATTATTATATTTTACTGTTTCTCTTTTCTTTGCAAGTGCACTCACCATCAAAAGAATATAGATGACAATAGATGATTAAATATTTGGTAGTAGTATTTTTATCTTTAGTTTTGGAAACTTTATCTGTTTTTGGTATTTATAATATAAAAAAAGACAGACTGCATACTTGAAATAAAACAGCTCCCTTGAAAGAGAAACAATGACATACTGACTTTTCATTTTTAATAAATTTAGCTTTTCCCAGGTACTATTCCAGTTTTTCCTCAATTAATAAGAAAAAATAACAAATAGAGCTCATGAATATATGTACAACCAAAACAGGGATTTGAAAGAAAATAGAGCCTTTTACTAATGTAGCTTAATATGTTTGAAAATCCATTTCAATTTGTATTCCTTTCATGAGTTGCTTGCTCATGGTTGATCACTTCCCTTTGTGTTGGCCCCTTTGCAATATCTGGTTTCAGAAATTGCCTCTTGAAGGCCTCGCACTTGGCTGTTGATCTTTTATTTTATAGTAGTAGAGTTCTCTCTGGCTGGCCTCAGATTCAGGCAATCTTAAATCTTATCTGCTATTGTTTCCTGGGGTAATTTGCTCTTTATGGGTTGTATTTCACTAATAAAAGTATGCTGACAGCAAGGGCTTTGCAGGGTAGGAGAAAACTAGAAGCCAACAATTTCACAAGCAATTTTTGAAACAGAGTTAAGGGTATGACACTTCACATACCTCTATTTATAAGAGAAGAGAGCATTTGCAAATTGAGAATCCTTTGTATTTATCTGTGCACTTTCATTCCCCTAGCTGTGTCTAGATGGCTGGCACACAATCTCTACATTCAATTAATATCCTAAAAATCAACACTAAACTTGTGTTGGTAAAACTTCGGCCCAAGTCTTTTTGGTATTTGATGTGATGTAGGGACTGATTATAAAGGGCAAAGTGATTGAGAAATCCCTCTAAAGATCAATGGGAGAGTTGTACTCAATAAAGAATAATTTTTCATTTTTTCTTGATGGCTTTGAAAACATAAGCCACAAAAATATTGGCGATATTCTGATATTCTACTAATGTCAAGGAGAACTGGTAAACTGATGTACAAAGGAGTTGCTTCATATTACTAAATTTGCCTTTTGGATGATTAAATTTCTAACTCTGAATTGCACATCTGCATTTTTTTCACAATAATATATATTTAAAAAGACCCTGGGGTTATTCTTTTCACTTGACTAAACTGATTGTGCCTGGAACCTAGAGACTGCTCTTGAACTGAACAGAACCCTGTTGTTTGGAATTTAACCTTACCACGATAGTGTCAATTCCCAAGTGACGATAGCCATCTATGGCTAAGAAATGATTTAATTTCACAGTATCTGGTCTTGCCATGGAGCACAGGAACAAGTTGGAAGAAAAGTGCAAGTTCTTGGTTATTTGCATGAGGAAAAGCAGCATTCATTACAGCCAATCCATAACAGTCTGGTTTTGAGTATAATGCAAGCTTTCATCTACAGGATAATTCCCTGTACCTCCATAAAGATTTAATATTATGCCTTTACTAATTATTAAAATAACTATAGAACACTAACTGAAGACATTTGTTAGAGAATGTTGGAACAGGCAAATATGAGCTAATAGACATTGAATGGTTAATCAAGTGAAAGTTTTTAGGCCAACAATAATAAAAAGGGGTGTTAGTGAGTTCTAGATGGTTTAGATATACAGAAGAGCAAGGAAAATAAAGGATAGAGAATGTATGCTTGGTTATAACCTAAGTGAAGTGCACAAAGGATTTTGAAATTTCTATTCTGGTACTTCATTGAGTAGCGGAATGATACAGGCTTTTGGAAGAGAAATGCGATCAGATCTATTTTTAATTTAATTTTTTATTTTTTTAACGATCATGTCTGTCTTTGTTGTTTGCCTACCCTATATCAGGCTACTCTCTTATCTCTGCTCTGCCACTCTTCTTCTTCCTTATTTTTGGAATCTCAGTTTTTCTTACATGTCAGAATGTCAATTGCTTCTGACCTTTTACCCACTTCAGGATTATGAATCTTGATTACATCTGTCAGGGGATAGTAACCTGGAATCTTGTCACCTGCAGATAACACAACACCCAATTATTTAGTATCATCTATAGATGCTTTCCTGATACAGTGGCTGACTTTAGTATTACTTCAGACATCAGCTGGGACACAAAGCATACAAGAAAAATGTTTTCTCTCACCTGACCTTCAGATACTGTTGAAGATATGATGTTAGCAGCTGCTGCTACCATGTTGCAGCCTCGAGAAAAGGAACTTAAAGCGAACATTATGAGGATGGCAAGGGACTTGGGTCTTTGATGTTATCACTGAACTGCTAAATGAGTCAACTGAAATGTTTATATCTCAGGAGTTCATGTGTTGTGAAATAATAAATCTTTCTGTTGTTGACATTATGAGTTGAGTCCTTTTTTAATTGTTGCTAAAATCCTGGCTAATACATATAGCTGAGAAGGCAATGAAATCATTAGCATTGGTATCTTATGAGATTGAATAAAGAATAAAATCACTTGCAGAGACCAAATTGAAAAACAACAACAAACATGTGAAGCAGAAATGGCATAAATTCCCTATTATTAGCAGGTTTGTGGGTATAGGATAAAAATTCTGGAAAAAATGAGAACTTTTATGATTAAACTATTGTGTACTTACAAGAATGATTTGTTATGGAATAATTAAAATAGAAAAATTGTACACAACTTAGAAATTCAGTCATAGGGGGTAGTTTATGCTTGGGTTGCCTCACTGCACAATTGTTTGACCATATAGTGGTGCTTCATGTGCAGAATACAGTGTAAATGCAAATGCAAAATACAATGCAAAATGCAATGCAAATGCAAAAATACAAAGCAGATTTCCCTTGGATATGTGTCCTGGAACTACTGTAGTAAATGATGTTATATCCATCTCGACTACTATCTATCCAACAACGTGATATTGTAATAAACTAATTACATCAACAAATCTCACCACAAATGTTACAAAGCAAATATACACTGCAATTAAATTAATATAAAAATACATAGAAAAAGAAAAAAGGAGAATACACTGTAGTATTATTTGCATAATCATAAGTTATTAGAAGTCATATGATGGTATAATTATGCATGATTTTGTCTTCTTTATAAACTTCTATATTTTCCATTTTTGTACACTGAAAAAATGTTGCTTTTATGATCAGAAAAAAATCCACAAAACCTCTTATAAGTTATATGGTTCACTGACATGGTACTTAACAGAAACAACAAAACAACAACAACAGAAAAAAGAGGGTTCAGTTCTTCTCACTTCTATCTCTAATCCTATAAGTATGGCTGTCTCATTTGGATGATGTCTCTGTTATATTTGACAAATGATATTCTTTCTATTGTTTCCCTTGCTCCTAAAACTTTTTTTCACCTCAATCATAGCTTTGACTTATTTGGCTTCTAAATCTCATGTAAAGAAGAGTCTACTTCCACAAAGTCAAATGAAAAGGTTCTCTAGATATCAGAGTCACAAGAAAAGATAGTCTCTCCATTTAGGAAGTGTGAAACACATAGGCTTTGGGTGACTGCCATTTCCTTCAGAGTGGTCTATTTTCACAAGTACAGTGTTACACACATCTTTGGAAAACATGAGAGGAGTTACATGCTCTTCAATGTAAATGCCTTTGTTTGCAACTTCCCAAATGTAAGGTAAACCTTGAAAATGACTCACAAAAGTGTTTTGAAAGAAATAGCTACATTGGAAGCCATTGTTTCATTCTTTAATAAGATAAAAAAAAGATTGGTTATGTGATGCCACTAATCCTTGGTTTTTCTTATCTATGGGAAGCCATCAGCATTTTTTAAAAAGCAGTACATTATTATCTTTAATCATGTTTTTTTGGAGAATGAGCTCATTGATTTGAGAGAACTGTCTGTGAGGTTTCTCTAGGAAATTATATTACTTAGGAGAGCTCAACATTTGTGGCAACTTGGAGAACTTCCTCCTGATCTTTAGGATTGATCTCAGAACAAGCCATGGGATGGTTTATCAGGCATCTCGAAGGAATTAGAGTCACTCAGAGGCAATATAGTATGAATTTGTGGAACTCAGTATATTTAGCAACATTGGAAATTTGATGGCTCCAGGAAAAATAAAAACTGGAAAATATAACTAAGAGGTCTCATCTTGTATACCATACAGAAAATAACATTTCTGTTTTTAATTAACTATTCATTTCCTTTGCAGAATGTGGCTTCAAGCAATCAAATAAATTATTTGTAACAATGTCTATGGCTTACTAACTTATTTCATTAAAGTATCATGTTAATGAGCCCAAGTTTCAGATTTATCCCCAAGTGAACCAATAAATTTACTCTGGCTTGGAACCAACAACTCCACCCAAATTTATCCAGTCATCTTGCAAAATTGTTCCTCAAGACTGGTTGAGTATGGATGGATGAATCAGTGCAAATCCATTCTCACCACCCCCTGGAAAATCCGTTTATACCCAATATGTCAAGAGTGGTGTCTTCATAAAGGAGTAGCAGATTTTTGGTATGTTGCAAAGCCCAGTGGTTGAGCATATGGACTTTCCAGACAAGCTATCTGAATTTATATTCTGGCTCCAGGCTCACTAGGTTCCAGGCTCTCTCCACTCTGGGCAAATTATTTAAACTCTCAGCCTTAATTTCTCAATTTGAGAAGTAGTCAGATAGTAAGATGTAGTAATCCATACAGTAGTTGTACCATTAATTGTGATGATTTATTTAAAGTTCTTAGTGTAGACTCTGACACTTGAGTACCACTCAGAAATCGTTACTACATACGGTCTCTTGTTTTAGAAAGCAACTTTTCAACGCTTATGACAATTGCACAACTCAAAGGATCTGACCCTGTTTGAGTTCAACGCAGTCTGGATTTAACATGAACAGTGTTCTCTAGCAGGCCTGGATCTCCACTCTTTATGGAATGTACTGAGTTGGATGTGACATGCCACCAGCTAATTGCCATTTAAATGAATGCAAATAGAAGCCCAGACTTCTGCCCCACAGCTGAGTGAGTCAGGGATTCCAACCCAACAAATTGCCTGTTTATGGAATAAATCATTGAAAGCTCTCTCTGTGTGGCATTTTCCAGGTTTACCTGAAATTTGTTCCAAAGCCAGTGGTGGTCTGAGAGAGGGTGTGTAGGAGGAATTTAACCATTAAAAATCTTATCTTAATCTTTTTCACAAGTACTCCGTGTCTTGACAATCTCAGGAATTTTATTGGCAGGTTGTCATGTGCTTTCTGCTGCAGAGATTGGAATGCACCACTGGATGAGACAAACAGATGGTGTGGATCAGAGATTTTCCACTTTTTACTGAGAAATTTGAAAAGATAGAGGAAAATTAGAATCACCATTTAAGGAGAGAAAACTTCCCAACTCCCTATCAGTTAAAAGCATTACCTGCATCAAAAGTCTTTCTCCAAACACAACATTATGTTTTATTGAAAATGATTTTCTTTCCATCTCAATAGTTTTCAAATAATTCCCCTAAGGACAAAAGTGAGATTATACAGTATACAGAACTGCTGAAATTCTATTATTTGGGCTATAGTATTTTCTTTACATTAGTCATTAGATCTTTTTCTAAGTAATTTTTCTGAGATGTGGTATTTTTTTTGTTTGTTTTGTTAATCTTCATTTATAGCTCAAACACTTCCACAGTTGTTTATGTGCTTACACTCTTCTTTTTTAAAATGTATTTTTTCCATTTGTGAATGTCAATATAGTGCCATCACTAGAGCCTCTTTCTTGCTTTTTAATAATGGAAGTATAATTGACAAATCACATTGTACTCATTTCAGGTGTACAAGGTAATGACTTGATATTTGTATATATTGTGAAATGATCTCCACAATAAGTCTATTTAACATCTGTCACAGTACACAGTTATACATTTTTTTCTTGGGATGCGAACTTTTAAGAATTTACTCTCTCAACAACTTTCAAATATGAAATCCAGTATTATTAACTATAGTCACCATGTTGTACATTACATTCCCATGAACAATTTGGAACAAAGTGGATACTTTGTGATCCCCTTCACCAATTTGCCTGCCCACCACCACCCATCTCTGGCAACCACAAATCCACCAATCTGTTCTGTATATCTGTTTTGTTTTTAGATTCTCTACATAAATGAGATCATTCAGTATTTGTCTTTCTCTGGTTGACTTATTTCGCTTACCAAAATGCCCTCAAGGTTTATCCACATTGTCACAAATCCCAAGATTTTATTTTTTTAATGGCCGAATTGTGTGTGTGTGTGTGTGTGTGTGTGTGTGTGTCTACCACATTTTCTTTATTCATCTATCTATGGACATTTAGGTTGTTTCCATGTCTTGGCAATTGCAAATAATGCTGCAATGAACATGGGGTGCTTATATCTTTTTGAATAAGTGTTTTCATTTTCCTCCAGATAGATACATATGTTAGTGATTTTGTTTCCTTTGGTAATGTACCCAGAAGTGGGATTGCTGGATCATATAGTAGTTCTATTTCTAATTTTTTGAGGAACTGCCATATTGTTTTCCATAGTGGGTAAACCAGTTTACATTTCTACCAACAGTGTGCTAGGATTCCCTTTTCTCCACATCCTGTCCAGTGTTTTTAATTTTTTGTCTTTTTGATAATAAACATATTAACAGGTGTGAAGATATATTCAGGGGTAGAACATTTGACTGCAGATATGATTTAAATGAATGCAAATGTACATTAAAGGTCTTGAGATGGAGTGATTATCCTGCATTACTTGGGAAAGCACAATGTGGTCAGAAGCGTCCTTATAAAGGAAAGAGGGAGTTAGGGGAATCAGGGTCAGAAAGAGATGTGAGGACAGAAGCAGAGATTGGAGTGATATGATCGCTTGCTTAAAGGTATAAGGGAACTTGAAGATGGAAGGGAGTCACTAGATATGAATGTAGTTGGCCTCTAGAGGCTGTCAAGGATAAAAATAGAATTTTCTTTTAGAACCAACAAAAGGAAAATAGCCTTCTTGATACCTTAATTTTAACCTCCATAAGAATCTATTTTGGACTTCTGATCTCTAGAACTGTAAGAAAATGCATTTGTATTGTTAAGCCACTAACTTTGTGGTAAGTTGCATCAGTGAGTGTTGAATACATACAGGAACCGGTTCACAAACTGCACTACTGAAAACTCAGAGATTAGAACTCATTTGCTCTGTGAATATAGAGTAAAACTGGCATCTATCGCCACTCTAGTGGCTGTCAATGTTCCCGGCCAAATGTATCCATTCCCTGATATCCCACCATATCCTCAGTGCCTTCCTGCCTGTATGCTGATCCCCTTACTGTCCCTGCCTCCTGGAATGTCCTCTGGTTTTTCTGTTCAGATTCTTTTCCAGCCAGCAGATTCACTGTCTGCATTATAGTCATTTACCTAGAGAAAAATCACATACCCCTTCTATGAGCAAAGATTATAGGTATAAATGAGTCCTACATTACTGCCTAGCGTTGAGGTGAGAGAGTTCAATTTCAAATCAAATATTTAGTGAACCATCACTATCTTCAAGTCATAAGAATTGTATGAGCGGAAATATACAGAATGAAGCCAGCCTCTGGGTAAGGACATAAGGAAGTGTATGATAAGGACTGTGGGTGATGTAAAATGGAAATAATAGGGCTTTGCCATCAGAAAGACTTGCATTATTTGTATCTTTTATTAGTTTTTTGTTATCTTGATTTCTTCATATTATTCAAAAAAAGTTTTTTTCCTTTTTATTTATTTTAGAGAGAGTGAGAGCATGAGCAGGGGAAGGGGCACAGGATGAGAGAGAGAGAGAGAGAGAGAGAGAGAGAGAATCTTAAGCAAGCTCCACACTCAGCGTGGAGCCTGACATGGGGTTTGATCCCATTGACCCTGGGACCTTAGCCAAAATCGAGTTGGATGCTCAACCACTCCTCATATTAATTTTTTATCTGAAAAGATATGCATATTAGTTTCTACTTCACAAATTGCTGTGAGGATTAAATGAAAGTATGGATTCGTTGGTTTGCCAGTTAATTCAACAAATATATACCTAGTGCTTACTGTGTGTTGTACACTATTCAAAGTTCTGGAGATATATTTGTGAATGAAATAAAGTTACAGTGTTCACAGATCTTATGTTTTTCTAGGAAGAGACATACAATAAAACAAGTAAATGGGTAAATATAATATCAGTAAATGAAAAATTTTATCGAGTTTAAAAATAAAAAGCATGATATAGCCAGAGAATGACTGGAGCAGGGAGGGGAGTGCAGAGGAAGAGTACCCCCAGCATCATTGCAGAATTTCTGACACCGAGTCCTGACCAAATAGATGTAAGTTCCTGTTACTTAAGGAAAGGTTTCCAGTTTGTGAATTTTGCAAAATTTGATGGGGGAGGGAGTCTTTGGATTTTAAGGTTGAGGAAGATTTCAGCAAGAAGGAAGGGCAGGGAAAAGTATTGAAGTTAAGAGAGGAGAATGTACATGGCACAGAGGTCCCAACTTGTGTATTACTTATGAGAAAGTACATTATTTCCCAAACTCTTCAGACCCGATTTCATACCATTTTTAGTTCCATTTTTTAATAAGGGGCAGGAAGGTCACTCGAGGCTTTGGTCTAAAGCTGGGAAGAATTCCCTCTTCCAGTGATCTGACTAAATGCTTCTGCTGCTCTATACTTCAGCCAGCTCTGCAAGTTTGAGCCAACTTGTTGACCCAGGAAGCTGGACCACCAGGCAGGCTCTCAGTAATCAAGTTTTATCTCCATTCCCTCTGCAGCTTTTCTTCTTTCCCTCTCTCTTTTTAAAAACTTGGCTGCTGTTTCCAGTGGAATGAATTCCTCCTTGATTGCCATAGATATTTGCCTACCTGGTTTTAATAATCTTAATTTTCTAGGTTAGAATTTCCAAGACAAACTCAGTTTGAGAAAAGGGGTAGGGTGAGAGTGTGGGGTGCTGAAGGGAAGAGAGGGCAGGGATGCCTCTGGTTTACCACAGGATGTTCAGATCCTCTCACCAAAGAAAACCAAACAAACAGCAAACTGCCTGAATCATAGGATTAAGTTCATGGCTGTTTCAGAAGAACAGGGAATTCCTAAATGCTGACTGGGATGGCCTGTGTGAGTGAGCTAAATAACTGTCAAAACCTTAATTTTCAGTTCTTTGGAACTTTATAGTTTTTTTATTTCTTTAAATTTATTTTTACAAATGCTTTATTGTTAACTTGGTTTCCATATAACACCCAGTGCTCATCCCACAAGTGCCCTCCTCCATGCCAATCACCCCACTTCCCCCCACACGCATCAGTCCTCAGTTTGTTCTCAGCATTCAAAAGTCTCTCATGGTTTGCCTCTCTCCCTCTCCCCCACCATTTCCCCCTTTCTTCTCCCCGATGGTCCCCCGTTAAGTTCCTCCTAATCCTCCTATACGTGCAAACATATGGTATTTGTCCTTCTCTGCCTGACTTATTTCACCCAGCATAACACCCTCAGGTTCCATCCATGTTGCTACACATGGCCAGATTTCATTCTTTCTCATTGCCATGTAGTATTCCATGGTATAGATAAACCACATCTTCTTGATCCATTCATCCGTTGATGGACACTTAGGCTCTTTCCATGTTTTGGCTATTGTTGAGAGTGCTGCTATGAACATTGGGGTACATGTGCCCCTATGCATCAGGATTCCTGTATCCCTTGGGTAAATTCCTAGCAGTGCTATTGCTGGGTCCTAGGGGAGTTCTATTGTTAGTTTCCTGAGGAACCTCCACACTGTTTTCCAGAGGGGCTGCACCAGTTTACATTCCCACCAACAGTGTAGGACGGTGCCCGTTTCTCCACATCCTCGCCAGCATCTAGTGTCCTCTGATTTGCTCATTTTAGCCACTCTGACTGGTGTGAGGTGGTATCTCAGTGTGGTTTTGATTTGTATTTCCCTGATGAGGAGGGATGATGAGCATCGTTTCATGTGTCTGTTGGCCATCTGGATGTCCTCTTTGGAGAAGTGTCTGTTCATATCTTCTGCCCATTTCTTCACTGGGTTTTTTGTTTTTCAGGTGTGGAGTTTGGTGAGTTCCTTATAGATTTTGGATGTTAACCCTTTATCTGATATGTCATTTGCAACTATCTTTTCCCATTCCGTTGGTTGCCTATTAGTTTTATAGATTGTTTCCTTTGCTGTGCAGCTTTATAATTTTTTTAAAACAGACTTTTGTTTTGTTGAAGATAAAGGATCTCCATCTTTTTTTCTTATTTTTTTTATAAAGTTTAATGTTTATTTACTTTTGAGAGAGACAGAGTGTGAACAGGGGAGGGCAGAGAGAGAGACACACACACAGAATCTGAAGCAGGCTCCAGGGTCTGAGCTGTCAGTACAGAGCCCGACATGGGGCTTGAACTCATGAACAGCAAGATCATGACCTGAGCTGGAGTCAGAAGTTTAACTGACTGAGCCACCCAGGTGCCCCTAGGAGCTCCATCCTTCTTATCTCTGTTCCTGCTCCCACAACTTGAACTTTCCTTTTTCAAAAGCAAGAAGCTGCCCTGCAGCTTTCTCCCCTTTCGAAGGTTCTGTCTCTTCCTTTCCCCACTGTTTTTTTTTTTTTTTTAAAGATTTATCTTTTCATGTTTCCTACATGACCTTATTACTTACTCACTCTAAACCTGGTTCTTCTGGCAATCTGGCTTCTGCTCTCATCATCCACTGAATTGTTTTCTCAATGGTCAAAACTTTGCCAGTTTGCCAAGTTTGATGACCTTCTCTGATTTCTTCTTCTTCCTCATCCTTCTCATTGTCCTGCTTATTGCCTCTCACTCTCTCTTCTCCTTCTTTTTCTCCTTCTCCCTCTCTTCTTCTCCACCTCCACCTCCTCCTCCTTCTCCTCCTCCTTCTCCTCCATCTCCTTCTCCTCCCTCTCCCTCTCTCTCTCTCTCCTCCTCCCCACCCCCCCCTTTCCCCTCTTGTCTCTTTGCATTATCTGAGTCCTGGTCATCTCTCAGCCTCTAGGTTTATTATATTCTTTTGGTTTTCTTTTTATCTAGATATACATTTAGTAAAATTATTTGTTTTCTTCTCTCTTTGTCCTCCAAATAAGGGCATTTTTGGAGGATTTTTTTTCTATTTCCTTTTTCTCTCCTTTGGCATTTCCCCGTTTCAGTAGCTCCAACCTTCCTCTTGAGCTCTGGGTTCAAATCCACAAATAGCTGATAGACACTTCTACCCATGTCAACCCATCAGCTTGCTTCTCAATTTTAGCACATTGAAGATGTAGCTCAGTTTCTTCTTTGATGTCTCCAGTTAGGTGTCTAAACAAAGTTTCATAATTAGTGCATTTCTTTCAAACAATATACATGAAAAATGATACACTAAATAAGATATTTAGTACATAGCTTTAAGAACAATTTTTCAGAATGGGATCCATCATACTTTTTTAAAAAACCTGAACATAAGAATTCAAGTGTTTAAAACCCATTTCTAGGAAGTCCTTTAGAAGAGCTACTTCACCTAATACATTTATCATTATATTGTGGAGCCTCACTATGTCTCTTCACAAGATGTCTTACACTGAAAATTATCTTATTTTATGCTTAAAATTTTTTTTTGTCACTATCGCACTTCTCTCTGGGGGGACTACAGTGATATTTAACTGTAGTTAATATCCCCAATGAGCCTTCCCATGTCACCACCACCTGATATTTCATTTCACAAACATCAGGTTTAGAAATTGTTTTTCTTCCCAAGCCTCCAGCTGCTCCCCAGCCAGGCACTGAGCAAGGCTTGTGCAGCTCGTCACAGGCAGGGTTTCCTGTCAATAGAAGAGAGGAAGCAGTGCTTTCGGATGAACCTCATTGTCCCAGCTGGAACAGCGATCAGCAGGCAGTGATAAGACCTTTTTCAACCTACGGATCTGCACGATTCTGACCAACCTTGTTAGGGAGAAGAGGAAAGAAGGGGCAGTTCCAAGTGGTGTTGGAAACACTCTTTCCTTGGCTTCTCATATCCCAGCAACCGAAAGAATCTAAAACACACTGAGTAAGACAACTCTTTTAAACAGTCAGAATGTTTATCTGGCCAAGGCTGTTTTGGCTCTTGTTGCTTTGAAAAGTGAATATAAAATTACATTATGACATCAATTACCAAAAAAGTAATTAATATACTCTTAATTTGTAATTAAAAACTGGACTTTGAAACGTATTGTAGGTTATATTTGATTTTTTTAAATTCTTTTATTTGGAGTAATTCATGAGTTTAGCATCTTCTATTTAAGGAGACTATGCCACAGGGTCTCTTTGTTTCACCTTTATATATTCTCACTCTTTCCATCTCATTCTTCTTCTCTTTAAGGAGCCTTACATCTAAAAGATGCTTTTAAATATTTGTTGATATTTAAATCTTTCCCCCAGAGCGTGTGAATGTGAGAACGTGTGTGTCTGACAGCTAGCACGTCAGCCCTGGCACCCAGAGCCGGTGCTGCCCGCTGGAGGCCAGACCTCCCTCCACCTGGGAGTCGTGAGCCAGGCTGACCTTTGGCAGTTAGTTCTAGATCATCTCTGGATGGTAGTCACTCTCTCCACTCCACACCAGACTGTCTGGCATCCCCTGCCCTGAGAAGATGAAGTCGTTTCTGTTACTGCTTCTACCACCAAGGGACAAAGATGACAAGTTCTCGGTGTTGGTTCACGTGAAAAGGCGTGGAGCGCAGTGCTCTGTACCGTTCTGCTGCCCCACCGTGTGTATGTGTGTGACCGTCGCACTTTACCCACTGTGGAGGCAGCTGGGGTTGTGCTCCATGGTGTGTGTTCCTGCACTCTATGTTAGAGTGCATAATAAGCACATTGGTTGTGCTATATATGTACATAAGTGTTTTATAAAAATCCAGAGTAGGGGGAAGACGCATGATGAGTGTTTTAAGGCTAATGACAGCTGGGACCAACTGCTCTTTGAGCTGCAGTTCAGTCACCTGAGGGGGTAGTGACTTACCATCTGTCACATACTCATGGCTGTCTGTGCCGAATTGGAACTGTAGCTTGTCTGGACTGGCTGGGATGATGTCCCCACACCAGCCCCTCGCAGCCACGAGACAGGGGTGCCTGTTGGGAGTCTACCTGCCTGAAGAAAGCCCATGGCCATGTAAAAAGAATTAAAATATTTTGTTTCTACATAAAAAAAAATATTTGTTGAATAAGTGCTTCATACAATAAAGGAATATCATCAGCTTCTCTTTCCTTTACCTAAAACTTGACATAACTATGATATTTTCTGTTATTGTAAGTTATTGTAGGAGTTACCTTTTTTTCAAGCCTACTTATTTATTTTGAGATTCAGAGAGGGAGCATGAGCAGGGGAAGGGCAGAGAGAGAGAGGAAAAGAGAGAATCCTAAGCAAGCTCTGTGGTGTCAGTGCAGAGCCTGGTGCAGGGCTCAAGCTCACAAACTGTCAGATCATGACCTGAACCGAAATCAAGAGTTGGATGCTTAACTGACTGAGTCACCTAGGTGCCCCTATAGGAATTACTTTTAATATCCTAATCCAAAATCATTATTCCCATTTTCCAGATGATAAAACTAAACCCCACAGAGGTTAAATGATTGTGTGTGTGTGTGTGTGTTTGTGGTGAATCAGGGATCTGGGGAGTGAATCAGTTTGTAGATAACAAGTACCTTAACAATGATGTTTGACTTTGGCTATTGTTCCTAGTGGCCTATGATCCTAAAATAGGAAAAGACTCCTGTAATGTAAATAACTTTCTCTGAAAGGAATATTAATTTAATGATAAGCTAGGAGGAAAACTGAAGCAACTAAAAGATGATTTTTTGTGTCCTTATCCAGAGGTTGATGGTAGAATGGCTCCAGTGTACAAATGCATTTACATTGAACCTGGCATCTTGTGAAGTTCCATATAAAATGCTTCCTATCATAAAATTTTATCTAAAAGTAAATAAGTACTAGAATGGGCTCCTAAATCCAGGTGAATTGGGGCTGAAATCTACTTTTCAGGCAAATGTATAAGAGTAAACAAAACAAAACAAAAACAAAAGTGGTTTTATTTCTTATAACCACTTCATTTTGAAAGAAAATATTTTTAGTTCTTTCCATAGACAGCACAGTACAGATTTGAGAGCTTTGGATTTAGATATTTGGGTTTGAGTCCCAAATATAGTATCTTGAATTTTTGTTTAATCATTCTGAGCTAACTGACATCATTTTTACAATGTCAAAATATAAATGAGCAATAATGCATGATAAAGTGCCAAGCACAGCAGTAGTTGTAGGTGTTTAAAAATAGTAGGTATGTAATTATTTATAATTAATTTTTGCTATATTAATTTAAATATTATTCTTTCAGTCAATACTTTTACCTCTATTTACAATGCTCCCAATTTAATTTTTTCACCCTTAATGTCATGTTCTGAGTGAATAGACTAGGTGCCATTCATGGTGATTATGTGCATCTATTTGCAAAGGAACACTTTTCATTATTGAAAAGCCATATAAATGTATGATAGATATATGATATAATTTACTTCTGTTATTAACTGAAGCATTCTTCATTTGAACTTATACCATAAAATAACATTAACTTTATGGAATTTAAGACTCGCACTGGGGGCGCCTGGGTGGCTCAGTCAGTTAAGCGTCTGACTTCGGCTCTGGTCATGATCTTACAGTTTATGGGTTAGAGCCACATGTCAGGCTCTGTGCTGACAGCTCGGAGCCTGGAGCCTGCTTCAGATTCTGTCTTCCTCTCTCTGCTCTTCCTTCACTTATACTCTGTCTCTCTAAGAAAAATAAACATTTAAAAAATTACTTAAAAAGACTTACATTGTATGGGTATGTGTGCATGTGTTGCGAGTAAACTTGTCCTTGTCAAGATGGAACTGGTATTGTTGACTCATTTAAATAAGGTGTGCTTGATTTAATTCTTGGAATTCCAGCAATACACACATATGATCTAATATAATAAATGTAGTCTGATTACCAGCATAACAGATTTCTTTAAAGCCAAAATCCTTCCTAAAATTTGTTACAAAAAATAAGTAGGACAGCATGTAAGACAGAATTTTCAGTATGCATCTGGAGAACATTCTGAATATGTTCAATATTTCAGGGGCATGTATTTTCAAATTCATCTGAATTTGACTGACATGTGGCTCTAACCCATGAACTGTAAGATCATGACCAGAGCCAAACTCAGATGCTTAACTGAATCTGAATCTAAGAAATTAAGATGTTAAGATCAAATCCTGTAGTTTTAAATGGTTTTAAAATGATGCTAATGCAGTATAATGGAAAATGACATAAAGTGGCAGTATGGTATTTTAGAGTATATATTTGAAAACTCCCTACTTGGGAGTACATGTAAATACCTGGTTTATTTCCAGATTAGGGATTCAGATCAGGGATGGTGGATCATCATGTCTACTGGCCTTCCTCCTCTCATACACCATCTGGCCTTCCTCCTAATCCTTCCCCATCTCATCCTTCCCCCCACTCCCTTATATGTAGAATCAGGCTACTAGTTTATGCAACTCTAGAGGGTGACATTTACATAAGAGTCTATGTATATAAATGGTGCCCCCTGGAGTTGTTCAATGGTTAAACCTGTTGACCATAGGAAATATCTACCCTGTCCAAGAACTGGCCAAAGTAACATTCAAAGAAATAGCAGCTTAGTAGCGCAAGTTCATGATGCAAATGCTGTCTTCTTTTTAAAATTTTTTAATGTTCATTTATTTTTGAGAGAGACAGAGTGCCAGCGGGGGAGGGGCAGAGAGAGAGGGAGACACAGAATCCAAAACAGGCCCCGGGCTCTGAGCTGTCAGCACAGAGCCTGATGTGGGGCTCAAACCCATGAACCATGAGATCAAGACTTGAGCCGAAGTCAGACACTTAACCAACTGAGACACCCAGATGCCCTGCAAATACTCTCTTCTTAACAAATCTATGTTTTTGTTTTGAAGGATATACCACTGTTAACCTAGAGGGAGTACCCTCTACTCCCAGCTTATTCAACACTACCTGTACCTCCAGGTGTTAAGTAGAGGCAATTATACCACTGACCACATGACCTCTTTATTGCCCTGTTATCTTGTGACATATTTTTGGAAACCTATTTAATACAGAAAGGCTTTTGGGTTTTTTTCTACTTCTCTTTAATTTTTGAATGGTAAGGACTATTTTATTTAAATCTCTTAGTATCTCTCATGATTAAAGATAACTTAATATACGCTTTTTAAAAAATATAACTTAATATACAGTCAAAAGAATCATTCTTTTAGTTTGGCCAGGACAATGTTCTGTCACCGACAGTAGAACTGGGACTTGGAGAAGAGCCTCAATAAATTCCATGACTAAATACACTCAAAGGCTAAATGATTTATGCTAACATGTTTTACTTTCTGTTAATAGCCCAATTCTCATTTATTATTTATGAGTTGTCTCACAGCTTTTACCCTGATGTTTATTTTTCAAGAAGTATAACCAACCAGGAAAATAAATTCTATAAATTCAGATTCATTGCATAAAGTCGACTCATAATGCAATCATCTTGTGGGGGTAGAAGCCAGAATGCCAATATTCTGATTTTCTTATTCTTACTGTATATTGAGACTTATCAGTCAAATATTCATTCTTTCAGATAACAGGCTATTTCTAGCTAGGAAGCACTTAAGGTCAGGGACTCTGCCTTATTTATTTCAGTGTTTGCATGTGTGTTTATGGAAGTTTAATATTCTTTTTTGGCTCTATCTTAGTTTCATTATATCTTTGAGGAAGAACAAAGAGATATAAAAAAAAATTCCAGATTTAGATGTCAGTTGCTTTTGTTTGTTTCTAGAGACCTGTCAATTCCTTTTGTTTTGTAGCTAATAGAATATTATGACAAGGTAGCACCATTTTAATCTTTTGAGCCATAGATGTAAATTGAGCTAAAGCATTAGTTCAAATATATATTAAAAATTTAACAGAGTATTGTGCTGCTACTATTTTTTTAATTTTTTTATTGTGGTAAAATATATATAGCACAAAATTTATCATTTTGACCATTTTTAGTGTGTAATTAAGTGGCATTAAGTACACTTACAATGTTGTACATCCATCACCATTATTCATTTTCAGTTTTTTAAAAAATTTTCTAAACAAAAACTTTGTACCCATTAAACAGTGGCTCCCCCTTTCTTTCTCGGTCCTATCCCTTAGGAACCTCTCTTCTACTTTCTCTCTGTATGTGAATTTGCCTATTCTAGGTGTCTTGTATAAGTGGCATCATACAATAGTTATCTTTTCGTATCTGATTTATTTAATTTAACAGTGTTTTCAGGGTTCATCCATGTTGTAGTTTGTTTTAGATTTTCACCCCTTTAAAAAAACTATTTGAATATAGTTGATACACAATGTTACATTAGTTTCAAACGTACGACATCATTATTCAACATCACTATACTTATTCTATGCTCACTTCAAGTGCTAGTGAGATAGTTTTAATATTGTTATTTAAAATATCACACATCATATAGGTTTAAAAATCTATTGTGCTAGCTGTTACAGCAGCAATGCATACATTTGTATGATGCTTTAGAATTACATGTCTATATGTCATTTTATCCAGATAACAACCCAATGAGATAGATACTTTTAATCTCCTTTTTGAGTAAGAGGGCATTGAGATACAGAGAAGGTTAAGTCATTTGTTCACAATTACACAGCTTAACTCAGAGGATCTGGTTCCAAATTCAGTGGGCTTTTCCCTATACTTGGGTAGGACATTTCTTTTTCTGAACTTCTATTTCTGCATCTGTAAAATGGGAATCGTAATATTCACCTCTCAGGGTTGTTGTAAGAAATAAATGTTATAGGGGTGCCTGGGTGGCTCAGTCGGTTAAGCGTCCGACTTAGGCTCAGGTCATGATCCCACAGTTTGTGGGTTCAAGCCCCGCATTGGGTTCTGTGGTAACAGCTCAGAGCCTGCAGCCTGTTTCAGATTCTGTGTCTCCCTTTCTCTCTGACCCTCCCCTGCTCACACTGTCTGTCTCTTTCTCTCTCTCTCTCTCTCTGAGAAATAAATTTAAAAAAACATAAAAATATTTTAAAATAGAAATAAATGTTATAAATGTCAAGTACTTGGCACTTATTAAATAGTAGCTATGTGCTTAGTTTGAACATGATGGGGATATTAGCTCAGTTTATGATAATAAAACCAGCTAATCAGAAGTAACTTTGTTCTCACAAATAGCAAAAATGAAACTCCCAAAAAGAAACGTAAGGGGTAGTTTCAATGTGAGAGGTGAGAGGTGATACATACTCAAATGACAGCCATACAAAGTAGCATGTAGACTGAATGCTGATGACAGGGGTCACACCATGTTACCTGGAGAGCGAGAGGACTGAACTGCTTTGGACATCATTAAACCCCTTCAGAGAGGGAGTCAGCATGACACTGTGGTCACCCAATAAACATTATTGGAACGAATGAAATAATCATGTACTCACAGTGAACTTTTTCATAATGTTGTCTTGTGCTGGTTGACAAATCAATTTTGTCTTCATAAAATATGTCCTATAATCACCCTCTGTTTTCCATGTAGCTTGTAAGTGGTTACATTCCATAAGATGCCAAGTATATTCCCCTGAGCACAATAGAGTTTTGATAGGTGTTTTTTGCTTGAGTGATTGTCATATCAAGAGATTGTGGCAGAAATACTCTCGCTTCTTGTTTTAGACCATCTTTTTTAAAATTAGGTTTTTAAACCATCTTTTAAAAAATTAGGTTGCCTCCTACATGGAAAGTAGCCTTCAGTGGCCCGTATTTTCATTCTGTGTAAGGCTTTCATCACAGAATTTAGAAATATTAGTTAACACCTGCACTAGACACATCTTTCATTGGACTAATTCTTGGGAAAGAACTTAATTAGCCCACTATTCAACTAGTTTGTGAATAGTGGATGACTTTACTTTACTAGATGACTTATTAGTTTACTATATTCCTAGATTTTCCCTTTTGTGAGCATGGGACTGGCCAACACAAGGTCTGAGCATTATGCTAAGTAGGAAGATGGAGATGGGAACGGTGCTCGAAAAGTCTGAACATTTCACTCTTTTTTTCTGTGGAAATAGATAAGACAATAAGTTTCTATGCCTTATTTTTGCCATCATTATGCATACTCACTAAACAGGGGACTCTTTTAAATTAGAAAGACTGAGCAGTTTTAAAAGAATAATTTTAAGTAACTTACTCATATTTGCTGTCTAAAACCAGAAAAGATTGCCTGACAGAGAACAATGAATTCTCTAACAGGAATGTTCAAACAGTTGCTTCAGGAATGAAATCCTTAGGATAGTGTTATTCCTTGAGTCAAGTCTATGATTCTGTACAGCCCTGCGGGTATAAGCAGGGCCTCTCACTTTCTGTTTTAATGAAAGAGTTAACCTAAAATTTTTACTTAAGATGTTATGAGAAATGTGAGAAAATCTCATGAGAATTAGAGCATTGTAACCCACATTAAAAACAAAACAAAACAAAAAAAACCCAAAAAACCTTGTCTGGACACCTTGGGTGGCTTAGTCAGTTAAGCCTCCAACTTCGGCTAAGGTCATGATCTCACACTTCATGAGTTCGAGCCCCAGGGGTTTGGCTCTGTGCCGACAGCTTGGAGCCTGGATCTTGCTTTGAATTCTGTGTCTCCCTTTCTCTCTGCCCCTCTCAAAAATAAACAAACATTAAAAAATTAAAAATATATTAAAAAATAAAAATAGAAAGTCTTGTCAACATCAGAATGCTGTAGAAGAATGATGACTACAGTCTGGCCTAAGGCATAGGTAGCTTTTCTTTTTGATCAAATGGGTGGTACTAATTCTTGGAGATTTAGTTTAAAATCACTGTGGCTTCAGGAGACAATTTTTTTTCAAAGAAAGCCTTTTGGAATGTCTTCGTTTTTTCCCCGTTAATAAAAATAATAGAATTAACAGTTAAAATTTTAAGGGAAGACAATTTGGCACTATTTAATAAGTCAGTTTATATTTGGGATTAGGATATGACTTTAGAGATTTTATCAAGAGACAGACAAATAGTTCAATTTGCCAGGAAGCATAAGCCATTTTATTTGTTCTTGCTGGCATGGTAAAATACAAAGTTTTCATTTAGGAAAGGTGATGACCTAGAATACCCACTAAAGATCAAGTAGAAAGTAAAACATTTATATATAGACTGAACCAAAGCACATAATTTATACAAAAGAATAGTGTATTACGGCATGTATTAGTCTACTAATGCCATATAACAAATTATCACAAACTTAGTGCCTTAAAGCAACAAGAGGTTATTACCTCACAGTTTCCATGAGTTAGGAGTCCAAGTATGGCTTGGCTGGTTCTTCTTTGCAGTGTTTCACAAGGGTGCAATGAAGGCATTGGCTAGAGCTGGAATTTCTTCTGGGGCTTGGATCCTCCTCTAAGCTCATTGATTGTTGACAGAATTCAGTCCTTGAGGACTGAAGCCATCAGCTCCACAAGCCAGTAGGAGGAGAATGAGATGCCATCTGGGGATGGTGAAGGAGACAACAGTGGTGAGCAGAACATCATGGGAGACAGGTGAAGAGTGGAGGAGGAGCTAGTCAAGAGGGCTGAGTGCCACAGAGATCAGAAGCAGATGCCTGTGGGCAGTGGGTGAGAGTGTTTGGAAGTTATTTGTGACCCTAGAGGCAGCAGTTTATAATCACTAAGAATTAATAGGCTGATGGTATCAGAGAATGAAGATAGAAGACAGAAGAAAATCTTTCTCAATATCATCAAGTGTGCTAATCAATTGTAGCTACTTTTCACAGATACATTTGCTACCTGTGTCACCTTTAGACCAGAAGACATATGCACTGTGTATGATATCTTCACAGGTCATAGTTTACTTCTACAAAAATTATTTTTTTTTGTAAATGGGGCATATTTCTAGTATAAGTTTCCTTTATACTTGATGGTGGAAAACTTTAGTTATCTTCAAGTAAATTTGATCTATGTAGTGACTTCTTTCATTTCAGGACTTTAACTTGGTCAAAGAAGGGCTCAGCATCCTACTCTGGGGATTCAGGTACACACATGACATCTAGGCTTCCATAGGGAAGGTGCATTTGGGCTTCAGCTGTACCCTGACAGGTGCTGGCATGAGCTGAGATGGAAGTCATCTTGTGTGTTTGTAGGTATACTTCCCCTGCATTCACTGAGATGTTGCAGTCCTGGGGAACCCTGCCATCAGATTTATGTAGGTCCCTCTGCCTTTCCCCCCTGTATACCAGACCCATCTTGTATCAATAGGTCACCCTCAGTCCCTTCTACTAACCTGAGGAATTTCAGAAAACTATCAGAAGTTCACAGGTCATTCCTACTTAATAGCTCTGTGTACACTAGAGCAGATGGCCTCTAGAAAGTGTTCATTATCTCCTTGGACTTCACCTGTCCCCTCGGGTAGCCTCAAACATGTCTGGCTGGATTATCCAAAGTTGCCTTCACCCCAATCTGTCATACACAGCCTAAGGGTGCAGGGTATCAGGCCCCTTCTCAAGACTATGGGAATTTCTGAGCTATCTTTAATCCTCTACAGAGCTCCCTTTAATCCCAGACCAACTTTGTCTTGTTGGCAGGGGTAAGGTTATGCAGCTATTAATAGTTTTTTTTTTCTTTTCAGTCTATTGATTAAGTGATATAAAATTTTTGTTAGATTTGGCCTTCTCTAGGGATTAGTCTTTTGAGTTTCAAAATACCCCAATCTGAATTAGAATCCTTGGCTTTCATAATGACTCCTGCTATGAGTTACAAGAACTTATTTAGAGGTGAAGCCAGAACTTGCCTCTAATTCTGCACGCAGCTGTGTTAGTCATGCCTCAAGCCAATTTGTGGCAGTCATGTCATAGGGCAGTGGTCCCAAAAGAGCATGTGTTGGGTGGGAGGAGGGTCAGAGTGGTGATACTGCTGATGAAACAGGGTGGTGATGCCAAGGTACCTTTAATTCTTATCCCTTAACACACTTGTGCAATATATGAAAGTGAAATGTCTATTAATCTTTAAGAAACTTTCCTTTGACTCTTTATGAAGAATTTTTAGAGAACCAAAGGCCTTTTCGCCTAGAGAGAATTAGTCTTTGGGAGTTGTCGATTGGTGTTTCTAAATGTTCACCAAGCTGTCGGGTGGGGGAGCCACCACAAAAGGAGAAAAGGAAGGCTCATACTTTGAGTCCCCATTTTGTACCAATACTTTTAAGCATTTTGCTTCTGTTATTAAGTTATTTTTTTTTTTTACAAAAACCATGTGAGGCAATTACCATCATATCCTACAATATAGAAACAGAGGCTCAGGAAAGTTAGGCAACATATCCTTAGAGAAGCAGCAAAGCTTCTCTGTGTGTCATTGGACAATTTGCTTAAGCTCTCTGTGTCCTGGTTTTCTTAACTGTAAATGGGGAAAATGATAATACATACTCTTAGGGTTATGAGAATTAATATGCTAATATATAAAAAATAATTAGAAGAGTGCCTGGCACTTAGTAAATGCTATAGAAAGGTTTTAATACTACTACTCCTACTTCTACTCCTACTCCTACTGGTACTACTACTACTACTTTTTTAAATTATCCTAGTTATAAAGCTGTTAAGTAACAGAACATGAATCTGAATGTAGATCAATTTTAAAACAAACACTATATAATACCATACTTAATGTAATACCAATTATTCATGTATGTTAAATTTTATAATTCAAGAATTTCCTTCCATAAATATTTTTTAAGCTTTTCCTATGGGCAGGCATTGTGCTGCATGGCATTGAGGAAATGCTTTGTATATGTACAGTTACACATTGAGTGCTACTACATCAAGAAAATTGGCTAGATGGATTGTCTCAAATTTGGAGCTTGTGCTTTAGACAGCTTGACCTAGGGGTGCCTGGGTGGCTCAGTTGGTTAAGCATATGACTTCCGTTCAGGTCATGATCTCACTGTTCATGGATTCGAGGCCCGTGTTGGGCTCTGTGCTGATAGCTAGCCCAGAGCCTGGAGCCTGTTTCAGATTCTGTGTCTCCCTCTCTGTCTGGTCCTCACCTGCTCACTCTGTCTCTCTCAGAAATAAATAAAACATTAAAAAAATTTAGACAGCTTGACTTAATACATGAGCTCCATAAGGGGTCTTGGGAGGAGATCTAGGGGGGTTCCATTCTCCACCCAAGAAGCTCTGGCCCCCAATTGAGAGAATACCAAACATATTTAAAAACGTGAAAAATGACCCTAAATCATAAGTCATACAAATGCAGTCTCCACAGTGCAGAGCAGAGCAGAGCAGAGCTTGATTTATACCCAAGTTATCTCTTGCATGGGTAATGTCATGGAATAGAATGGATGTATTTACTCAGTGGCGGTGCCATAGGGTCAACCACACATGCGTTAAAGTCAGATATACAAAAGGAATAATAAGTTCTCATCTTCTATAACTGTGGTAATGTCCGCTGGATCTCAACCCTCTGGCTAATTGGCTGGAAGTAAAACAGGGAATTTAAACTTGCTCATTAACCTGATCTTAGTTTTTCTAATTTAAAATAATCATTCTTTTTGGTAAATTATTTATCTTTCAGGATTTATCCATTTATATTTCATGTAGTGGCATCTTATTTGAAAGAGAAGCCTATGTGTCTTTATGCCATGAAGGTAAGGGTCTTGGGTCCATGCCCTGTCACCTAAGGTAACAAATCTAGTTTCCAAGTTATCAAAATAAAGAGGATGGTGCTGGGTGCAGTTAATTTCTGAAGTCACATGTTCACAAGAACTTTGAAAAATGTTAGTACATTGACCTGACACTCTTAAGATTTCAGATTGTCACTGTTTATTTATAAGGCCCTAAAATATAACAACAATTAGAAAATCTCATGGTCTATTTTAAATTAATAAAACTGGCTATGGCCTTAAGACCATTTATGTATATTCAAGTTCACATATCTCATTATTTTAAACATATTGTTAACCCTAAATACTTTTGCTTGATTCCCAAATTGCCTTTGGAATAGCAAAGAATACCATTTACAAATTTTGTGCCCTATGAGAAAATGTCAAGCCAATCCTCATAGCACTATTTTGCTGAAGTTTGGCATTTCTTGGTATACTTAAATGTGAAGCACAACAGGGTAAGTAGAATTTTTCAGTCTCTGCTTAAGTTCAAGTTGATGGATATCCCCAAATAATGAGACATTCCATGTATAAATAAATGATGTATGAGCAGTGGGGGAAGGCATCAACTCTAGAAGTAATTTTAGAAGAAAATGTAGAAAATGCACTGAATTTAGTTAATTGTCAGCAAGAGATAATAATTTTTTTCAAAGTGTTTTTCAATAAGATAAAAAAGATTCCTTTGTGGTAGACTTTCTCTTTTACTTTATATTTGAAGGTGAAATGCACATGATTCAGATTTCTCTCAAATGCTTTAACTCTAAAAAAAACCTATTTAGAGATATTTGCTTTACTCTCTGAATTTAAACAATGGTTCTTTCTTTCTTTCTTTCTTTCTTTCTTTCTTTCTTTCTTTCTTTCTATCTTTCTTTCTTTCTTGTAAATTAGAATAATTGCAAATGCCCTTTTGTGAAGAAAGGGTCACTATAGCAGATATGAGACTTCTATCTTTAGAAAGTCTTGCTTGCAAAGTTGATCCTTGGCTGATGCCTGAAAATTTGAGTTACAAGGATTTGCCCACTATTCCCTAACTGGTAAGGATGGTTTACTGTGCCCAGACTGCAGCACAATGTGGTTTGTGCTGAAAACCTCCTTTCCTTCTGGGGGTCTGGAATTTTGGTACATACTAAGCAGAAAATGTCTACATGACCAACCCCTAGTAAAAACCTTGGATGCTGTCTCTAGTGGGTTCCCCTGGGTACAGACAGCACATGCATGTTGCTATATTTTCTGACGGGGAAGAGGATGCTCTATGTGATATCTCATGGGAGGAGTGAGCATAAGAAAGTCTGCACGTGGATTCCTCCAGCTTCTGCCTGTGTCTTTTTATTTTATGATGGGCTGTGTATCCTTACTACATTGCTATTTTAATGTTCTGAATCCTGAGAACCCTTTCAGAGAATCTCCAAACACAGAAGGGTCCAAGGAAAAGAAATCCTAATACTCACACTTTTGCAATATTTTACTTTTTTTTTTTAAGAATCAAGTAACTTGACATAATAGAAAAGAGCAAATGTGCCATAACTACTGGTTTATAGGTTCTTCATCACAAAGATTGATTAAATTTTATCTCCTCATTGTGACAAATAGGTCAAGCTTTTTTTTTTCTCCCCAGTGTTACAATGGTAGCATTTCATAGTCTCTAAGATATGACAGGACATCAGGGATATCTGGTTTCAATATAAGTACCAAATAGAGAAAATGAATGTTCAGAATTTAAAAAGAAATCCTGTTGTGTGAATGGCATAAATTTTAATCCAAATAAGGGTAAGAGTGGCCCTTTATAACGCTTGGGCCCCAGGGGGGGAAAAATGTAGCTGGGCTGGTAAATGTGTAACAGCTGGCAAGCCTCCGTTGCCAGCTCTTATTTTAGATTACTCAGAGTCCTAACTCTATGAAATGTAATTCTGAATCTCAAAGAACTTCATTTCTTTTTCATTTTCTTGGGCTCATTAAGTTAGTAAATGCAAAAGGAAGTGTGACTTAAAAGAGCCTATGGTAGGTATGATGACGAATAACAAGTCAGAAAAGCAGACAGCTGTAGCTCGTGGTGTAATGAGTTTTAAGCCGATGCCTTAATGTTGCCAGTTAAACTATTGTGAAAACTTGCCATTGACTAATTGCATGCTGGCTTATTTAGAAGGGAAAGTCTGCAAGCCAATTAAATAAATCTGAAATGGTTGTATTCCCTGAGCTGTCTCAAAGTACCTATTTATAAGTATGCCAAGGCTTAGGGTACATTTTTAAAATGTTAGCAACAGATTTCAAGATCCCATGAATCCTCTTATTATTACATTGAAGGGAATGAAATGCATTATAGGTTTTTCTGTAATAAAAAATAGAAATTAAAAGTAAAAACTCAGTTTGTATAAGGTGAAGACTATCTCTAGTTGCAGTTTGCTCTTCTAGGTGTTGTGATTCAACCCCATATTAGCACTAATTATTAAAGTATCAAAGGAATGACAGAGCTCAACTAATTTAACCTGACCTGGGTGTGAATGGAAATGTTACTGTTGTCTGTAGTATAAGACACATTACTTCTCTTAGTGTTTTGAAATGTTATGTATAATTATAAGAATGTACTTTATTGCCTTTGCTGCATAGTCAATTCATTTAATCAAAATATGTCCACTGATAATTTTTTAAACCCATTTATAATCAATAATTCCCCAGCAATGCAGTAGGATTCTACACATTTTTTTCCTAACCAGTGAGAAATGCTACTTTTATTCAGTGCTTCCTGCATTAAAAGTCTTCCCTTCTTGGGACACCTGAGTGGCTCAGTTAGTTAAGCGTCTGGCTGATTTCGTCTCTGGTTATGATTTCATGGTTCCTGAGATTGAGCACCATGTTGGGCTCTGGGCTGACAGCATGAAGCTGCTTTGAGTTCTCTCTCTCTCCTCTCTACTCTTGCCCCTTGCTTCTTTCTCTCCCACCTCTTCTCTCTCTCTCTCTCTCTCTCAAAATAAATGAATAAACATTTAAAAAGTCTCCCCTTCTTTTCTGATTATTTCCCCTTTAAACATATATCTCCTGATCTCTATCTAAGTGTCCTCCTGTGCTTTTTGGTTGACAGAGAAATGCTGTGAATAACTTGAGTGAAGATCTGTATTTTATTTATTTTTTTATTTTTTAAAGCTTATTTATTTATTTTGAGAGAAAGAGA